>NC_056743.1:682625824-682819866 GCF_019279795.1 Protopterus annectens
TTAGTATTTCGCAAAGTGTAGCCACCACAGAGCATATTTCACAAAGTAAAGCATTTCAAAAAGTTTATTGTGCATTTGAATATTATTACAAGTACTGGCTGTGTGCATGTTCATATATAATTACAAGGGCAATATTTTAGTGTATGCCCAAATATATAATCTGCTGGCATGGTAGACAGATTTTGAAAGCCAACTCCACTTGTATTTGATAATAATATTGCAGAGAACTGGAGAGTGTTTGAGCAAAAGTACAATATTTTCATACAGGCTGCATTTTCTGATAAATATGACCATACAAAGGCATTTATTTTGTTTAATTTAGCTGGGTCAGAAGCCATGGAAAGAGAGCATTCATTTATGAATGCACCTGCTGTCTTTGCAGGAGAGGGAGAAAACCATCATATAGTTGCACTCGCTGAGTCAAGGGAAGACCCCTGAGTGCTTAAAACATAAAATTAGAGAAATATGTAACCCTCAGATGAATTTTACAATGGAAAACCACTTATTTTACACAAGGGATCAAAAGCCTGGTGAAATTTTTGCAGCCTATATAACAGACTTGAGAAACAAGACTAAAACATGCAGATTTGGTGATTTAAGGGGGTGAGTTGATAAAAGACAGACTTGTGTGTGATATTAAAGATGATGCTGTGAGAAAGATTTTGCTTCGTGACAATGATTTAGCTTTGAATAAGGCCATTGAGATTTGTTAGATATATCAGCTCATGGAAAAGCACATAAATATGCTTACAAATGAAAGTGGCTTTGGAAGATACTGCAATAAAGCCCATTTTGATATTATGCAGCATGTGGTTAACAGAAACAGGCCTAAGCACATGGCTGTAACTGTAAACCCTGCAACACTCACAAAGAAACCCTGTAGTAGCTTTCTAGCAAGTTCCAAGGCATGTTCTGGAAACCGCACAGTCATCTATAGTAGAGCGAGATAAGCGACACTTTGGATATCCCAAAAGTTTCTGCATTAGAGGTTGCAGTATGTTTACCCATTCTTGAGGGTTAGTGCTAGAATAAGGACTAAGAATGGAGATAGATTTGTGTGTGTGTCTGTCTGTCTTGCATAGTAATAATAATAGGGAAAGGGATTTTCATAAGATAACATGCATGTTTGCTGGTAGGGGCAGCAGGATTAGGATTATGCTCAGCATACAAGAGTAATGTGGTACAGGAGGGTGACAGTACCTGGCCACATATACAACATCCTGAGTGTTGGCAATAAAAAGCAATCCCTCACACTATACACACAGCACTTGTGTGAGGTAAATTCAGTGTGGGTCCTGTGCCAATCAATCTACAAATTCTACAGAAGCCACGTGGGTTTGTCCCTAAAGATTTCTTTGCTTCATGTGGTACACTGTCAATATCTGCGTATTCTAGCATACCTTTAAATGAGTAGTTCTACAATTTCCAAAAGTGTGCCTAACACCCCTCCCAGTGTTGATGTTAATTTTTAATATTCCCCAAATGATGTTTATTATTTTCTTGATTTTATCAGCATCCGAAGTAAAAGGAAGAGCCATGGAATATATGTCTCTAGTACTGGCAGTATGACTTCTTGCAACATTAAAATCATTCAAAAGAACAGGTGGAAAACACGTCTGTGTTGTACCACTTCCTTGGCTATTTCTTCTACTCACTCTTTGTAATCCCCCCCTACACAAACTTAACCATCAAAGGTTTTACCTCTCTCAAAATACTTGTTCATCTCTTCTTAATCTGTATTTTTTAACAAATTGACTTTTTATCCCATTTTTATTAATACAGTGTGGATGAAAACTATGGCTGGTCAAAAATGAACTTATAAAAGTACATTTGTAAAAAAAAAAACATGTTGTCAAAGTTCTACTATTCAGAGTTGGTAAAACTTGTTCTCTTCAATGTCATTTGTTCCCACTCTGACAAAATGAAGTTAGCAAACATGCATGAACTTTAAATATCTGTTTTAACAAACTAATTTTGTTATATTGCAGTCCAGTTCCATGTTCCTTAAATCACATAAAAAAGACAAAAATCCTGATCTGTATACAAAACTGGAGCATCATCAACAAAGAGTTGAAGGAAGTTATTTGAGGGGGGGGGAGGCAAGAGTTCAGCTCAGAAGAAGAGCACCATGGGCCAAATGACTTTTTTATTTTATCCTTTTAAGTAAAGAAATGCCACATGGCCCATAAACAGCTGTTGTTTCAGTGCCATACATGGTTAAGAGATTGGTTAAGTTTGCTCAACATCAGAAGGTTGGTACAGTTAACTAAGCAATTTGTTCACTTTCTATTCCTTGCCAGAGTAGATGCTCATGAATATTAAATAATAAAGGGAAGTTCAGTGGCTGATGGAGTATGAAGTAAGGTTTGTTCTTTTACCCAATCTGGCAGTTGACCAGAAATGTTAGATATTAACAGTGGACAGCTCTGCAGGGTGACTGGTCAAGGGCATAGCTCTCAACTGTCCCTGAATTTGCCTCATATTTTGGTATTGTTTTTTTTTTCCTCACAGAATCTGTAGTGTGCTGACACATTGATGAGGATTGCAGCACATAAATTCCTCAGGCATTAAAAAGGTCAACATGCAAGTCTGGGAGGTGCATTAATAATCCACTAAAAAGCTCCACTCAGGTCAAGCCAGCAGGAAAGGGACAGAGATACTACGTACCTTTATCAACTCCTAACACCCCACCCCTCATCAATACCACTACCCAGGCAACCCAAAAGATAACAGCAAATGTCTACAACTCTGCATCTGTTCACCTTCTAAGATACAAACACAGAATGCATAATTACCCGACAAATACAAGATCACAGTCAGCATAAATATAAAGAATTACCCCATCCTCCTGCCATCCACACCTAGCCTCATCCTATGTGCAGATACACATTTCACTCCAGGATTTCCCCACCATCCAACTACCAGCTTCGCAATCAATGGGCCAATAGCATCTCAGCAGACATATACATTCAATCAGGCTTAAAAACGAATGAATATTAATGTCCGTGGCATAAACAATAAAATCACAGAAATACATGCTTACGAACCACTCCCCCCAGATATCACAGCAGTCACTAAAGCCACATGTAAAAGATGAGGAAATCCTCCCTCAAAGCTATTCTATTATTAGAGCAGACTGTATACATAGAAAGGCAGGCAATATTGGTATGCTATATCCAAACTCTTTAGTACTTTCTTCCTACTCAAAAATCTGAAATTTCAAAACTGCTGAACTTCTCTTCCTTCTAGCACTTAAACATAATAATATGCATAATCATAATTTAGATTGTAGCAGCGGATAACGTATCCTTAACAGAGGACTTATTATCCTAGACATCTACTTTCATCTCCCAGAAACTATAATCATGGGAGCCTTGAATACTAGATTTACTCAAATAATAAAATCTCCTATAAGATTCAACAAACCTAATAAGAAAATGTCCACACTTGATTGGATACTTATTTCTGTGCCAACTAAACATCTCCTCAGATACCTTTGCAGATGGCCTCAGAGATCATCTTGCAACCCATGCTATTAGACTAGCTGACCAGCAACAAAGTCCTCATTGCTATAATCCCATTTGCAATAGAACAAAATTTATTGCAGAAACATTCAATAGTACATTACAAACTTACAACTGGTTCATAGTAAAAACACTTCCCCAAGAAGAAGTTACCCAACATTTTAGTACAATTTTCCTGAATATGCTTATGATCACACCATACTTTGAAGAAAAAGAGTTAAAATACACCCTGCCTCCTGGTGACTACAACTACTAAGCAGCTCCTATTAGACAGAGGTAGGGCCTAGAAAACGTGGACCAAACATAAAACACAAGGCAATCTTCAACATTACAAACAGATTCATAACCAAGCCAAAACAATAGACAAACTTGACAAAATCAACATTATACTAATCTCCAAGTAACCCATTAAAACAACCTCAAAGTAATTTAGGCATCAAGCAATTATTAACTCCAGGCAAAAAAGGGTAACCAAACCCTAATCCTGATAACCTTCCCTCCATTGGTCAATGCAAGAATGTCATGTCTTTTTTGATAAGAGCAATGTTCCTGCTAACTACCACATCAATAGCAACACCTTAAGTGCACACTCAGAGGTGAGAGACCTGGGCACACAGGTTGACAGAAACCTTACCTTTGATCACCATGTCTCCACATTGGTAAGAAGGGCAGTCTGTATTGCTCATCTCATAAGTAAGGACATTACCATCAGAAAAAAAGAAGTTATAACCCCCCTGTACTCTTCTCTCATCAAGCCAATAATTGAGTACAACACCCCATTTTGGTATGTACCTTTATAAGCACCTGCAGCAATTGGAGAGACGACTAAGGTTCCTCACAAGGAAAATTCATGGTCTTCAGCATCTGTCCTATGTAGGTCATCTGAAATCACATAACTTTATTCTGTTTCATATGGACTACTCAGAGGCAATTTCTGATTCTGCTTTACTGGAAATGCTGCATATCCTCAAGTCAAATGGTACATGGGTTACTCGCTCTAAAGACTTTAACCTGGTATGTGATATTAATAGAACCTGCTGGAGGGACAGATTTGTCTCCCAGAGGTTACCACACCTTTGGAACAGACTACCACTTCATGGCAGAGCACCCCATTGGCCCCCTTTAAACACAATCTGAACAATTAGATCAGTAGCCGTAAATTCACCCTGGGGGTTCCACCTGCGTCCCTCTTGGACAAGGGCAATAGGTGCTGATCATGAAAATAAGGGTAGAGCTTGGCTAGGCTTGTAAGTGCCCTAGGGCCATTAGCCTAGTAACTTCCTATGATTCTATGATCCTATCACTGTAGCTCATAGATACTATAGCTGCACTGCACAAACAAAAAAATAAATAACTCCACCACAGACACTAACTTCATTCCCAAGAAAATCAATACAACATGAAATTCTCCTTTCAGCCCATACCTATTACTTCCATAAAAAGTACATCCAAAAACAATAGCTACTACCTTAGCTGCTGACAACCTGCCATCATAATACCCCCAAAATGCAACAAATGTCATTGCCTACCTAGTCTCTATTTAATAAATTGGTCAATGCAAGAATGCTATGTCCCAACACTTTGAAAGAAGTCATCTATCATCTCACTATACAAAGGTGGCAGTTTCACAGATTTTTTTTCAAAGTTTAGGCCAATTGTAATGTTGTCCCTTCTATCAAAAGAATGGAAAATGTATTTATCAAAAGCTCTTGCAACACCTTCTTTATTCTCTGCCATATCCAACACAGCTCCTGTCCTTCCCACAGCACTACCACAGCCCTTCTTGCCTTTGTCAGCACCATAAACCAAGCAAGGAGTGTAGGCAAGCTAGTCTCTTCCATATCACGTCATCTAGCAAAAGAATTCAATACCATTTCTCATATCCAATTACTGCTCACACTTTCATCACTTGGGCTAGCTGATTACACCCTCCTTTGGTTAATAGCTATCACTCTGTCCAACAACAATCCATCAAATGACAAAGCACAAATTTACCTTCCTACCAAACAAAATGGGTGGCTAGCAACTCGACCCCATAAAAACTATAACTGCTACAGAAGCAACAAGTGCCTGGAGGGGTGCTCGTTGGTCGATGTGCCACATGGTGTGAAATGGTCATGAGAAAGAGAGACCAAATAAAATAAGAGGATCCCAGGTTTAATACTGAGCCTTCATCTATTTAATATTTTTATCTATGATCCTCACATGGCATCAATTCAGGCAACCTTAATTCAATATGCTAATGACTCAACCCTGATATTTACTGTCCAAAATATGTTTCATCTAAAGCAATTAACCCAATACTCTCTCTTCTTATATGAATGCTGTCCAAAAGAATCTCAGTTTGCACTCAATAATAGCACCAGCATTGAAGTTGTTAACCAAACAAAAATACCGTGGCTCATCATAGATGACAGCATAGCATGTAGCCTACATATTCAAGCAAAAAAAAAAGAAAGAAAATACATAGCTTCCACATACCTTCCAACAAATCCACAGGCCTCTCCTATCCAAAACTGAGGGATCGTAAATTAAGGCTGCTAAGTTTGTTGCTTGATCATTCTTAAAAATCACATCACTGTTCAGCTTTAAAACAACTTATTTGCCTGGAACTATCTAATATAGTGTTAATATTTACTCATAATATTGTAGACAAACCAGAAATATGTCCACCCCTCCCAAATATGTACACCACAGACATTCCTCAGCAATACTCTCCACACAGCCAATTTCACTCTCAAGATATTTATTTATTGACATTTGTTGACCGGGAAAGTCCACTGGGTTAGAAGCCCATTTTCAGTGGAGACCCGGGGAGAAAAGCTCCACAGTTAAACATAGCAACAAAAATAGTTATACAATTATAATAAAAGCACTAGTACAAAAAGTAAAATACAGAGTTGAAAATAGATGCATATGGAATGTTCAATAATATACTTAGTCACAAAAAGTAATAGACTTTAGTAAAGTATAACATACTTTCATATCCAATGTTTAAGTAAACTTCAGAATATACAAAAGTCTCATAATTCCCCAGAACATACCTTATATTCAACCTACATCTCCAAACTAATTCTACCCTCCTCATCCTAAGGCTGCCAAACACCCTCCGTACATACAACAATGGCCTTAAGTAATATTTAAACACTAGATCTGTACCTGTAACAACACAAGATAACCAATATCTATCAATTAAATCCATACCCAAATAGATCAGCTATATAATCACTATAGATATAATGTATGACAATTCACAGATATACTTATCACCTAACATCAAACTTTCCAGTTTCAAACAAGTAAATAAAACATCAACTTGTGCACTTATGTTTTGCTAATGTAGGTGCGGAGTCAAATCCTATATAAAATTCACTGTATGCATTTACTTATGTTCAAAGACATTTCACAGGGCTTCTGCTGCCTTATTACATTTTATACAAATTATTCATTTTGTCATTTTATCTGTAGTTCTTACTGTACCAAATGTATATTCTGATTTTTTTCTGTTTTAGTTTGGATTTTTTGGAACTGGTTTTGTTTCTGAATATTATTGTCCTGTTTTAGTTTGCATTTTGTGGAGCTTTTCTCCCTGGGCCTCTGCTAAAAGGAGTCTTGTGCCATTTGGAATTTTTTGGTAATCAAATGCTAAATAAAAAATAAGTTCTTCTCAACTGTACCTACCTGAATTTGTAATATGCCCCTGATTTTGTCTCATATTTTTGGTCTGTTCTTTGTAAATTTGTGGTTTTATAGCAAATCTTTGAGGATTGTAGTCACTAAATAATGGCAGATATTTGGGTTTCACATTTCATATCTTTCAGAGCATGCATGACAATGCCTCAGATCCTTTGCCTGTTCCTCATACAATTTATAGTTTTCTAGCACAATGTTGAGGATTGTAGCCAATAAATAATGCAGATGTTTGAGTTTTAAACTTTAAATCCTCCATAAAAGTGATGGTAATGCCTCATATTTTCAGTCTGTTCCTCGTAAAATTTGTAATTTTCTAGAAAATCTTTGAGGACTGTAGTCATTATACAGTGGCATATGTTTAAGTTTCAGACATTATGTCTTTCAAAAGTGTGTGCTGATGCAAAACCTATAATTCTACCAGCTAAGTATATACAAGTGGCATTTAAAAATCTGTCCCTGATTTTGAGACATGTCCCTCCATTATTTTTGGCTTTGCAACTGATTTTTGTATTGTGGTTGAAAATAACTTTTTCACTTGTCATATACCAATTTTTAACACTCATTAGTCTAGCTTTGCATGACTAGTATCCATTTGTATGAAGTAAGTTGATATACTGTACTATGGCAACTGTGTGTTTATGCGAAAAATTACTATTCCTGTTATTGATATTACTTTTATCACAGTTAGATGTCTGAGATACATGCAGTCAGCAATGTTGTTAGAATTGCTGGATATGTAGCCTCTGTTTGAGGATGAAAATGACTGCCCCTGATGTCATGATCAAGTTAAACAATCATTAGTTTAGCTTTGCAGGACTAGTTTGCATTTGTGTAAAGCAATTTAGAATATTTTACCTAGGATATTTTCTATCACAATTAGACATACAAGGTTTAATCAAAGTGGCTATAAATGATGAATACATAAATTTGTGGAGTGTAGTGATAGCAGTTCAAAATTACTAGTATGGCTAAAATATTCAGAAACAGATAATTTTGCTAATAGTAGCAAATTATGCTCTATTTCTTGGAAAAACATTCAAATGTAGAATACAAAAACATTTGCTTTATTAAAATTATTTATTAAACAGTAAATCTAACTCAAAACAATTTCATAAATAAGTATGCATTTGAAATTATCAAAAAGGTGAATAAAATTAGAAATGTGCCAGAGCAAAATACAAAACTATTTGGTATAATAATTGACCATAGATTAAGATGCAGTCAGTGCAGCCATTATATAGGTATATGGGTAACAGAAAATATACCCCTGGGATCACTTCATTGGCTCTTCTTGACAAAGGTTCAGTTAATTAATCAATGGGGCTGTGAAAGTTGACACACTCTGGCTAGGCTTATAAATGCCCTTGGGCAGATAGCTTAGTACCTACCTATGAACATATAGTTAAAAAAACAACTATAAATTGCAACTTATTTACAAATTCACACCTTTTCTATCACAATATGCAAGTAATACTATAGCTCAAAGCTACCTACTTCCTACTTGTCAGGTATAGATCACTTTATTGCATTGCTATTCAGCAAATAGTAATTAATTGAACCTCTGTTTATCGAATGGCATTTCAGCAAATTATGAAATCGTTCCCAGGGTAAGGAAACACTTCGCCAAAGGCACACTAGAACAGAAACCACGCAAAATCAAACCCACCCAAATGGAGGGCTTCACCCACCATACCCCCCAATATGGGAAGATGCACCCCCCACCCACCCCCAATTATATATACCAACTCCAAGATCACACTACGGTGGGGAAATGGGCAAAGTTGTGGTGTTGGTCAAGTGCTTCCTTCCCCTGGGAAATATGTCATCATTCACTGAAATGCTGTTCAATAAACAGAGGTTTGATGATTGCTATTTTCTGAATAGCAACTCAGTAAACTGATATAGACCCTGCTTGTCTATATGGATCAACAAGTTTGAGTAACCTACAGTCCTCTCAGATAGCCAAACTGGAGCAGTCTTATAATAAAATTGGAAAGTTTACAAATAACCACATTAACTGAGCACATTACTGTCTTGCATTACAGTCCCTTAACTAGTTTAGAACTAATCTATTGACCTACATTCACATTAAGACTACCCATAATATTATCTTAGCTAGATACATGCCATGCTACCAGACGGTTATTAAACTGGTACTCACCTCACCGAGAGCCATGTCCACTTAGCCCTTACTCAAAAATCTAAAAATTATAATGGTGATTACCTATACTCTGGGTACATTAACTGTGGAACCTGTCTCCCAGCAAACATCAGAAATATCTCATCCTCAGTTTAAAATTCCATTGACAATATGACTGTCAACTGAACAGTCCTGCACTTGTAACACTCCTGCTACTAAGCCACTTTTATTCTGATCTTACTCCTTCTATATTTTAAAATCCAATTGAAATTATACCCATCAGCAAATTGCACTTTCTCAAAGAAAAACAATCAATCTCTCCTTCACAGCACCTCCCGCTCCGTTCACCCTCACCACTGGGCTCACTCCACTCCCCTACCCCAATTCTCACCCACCCCCACTTCCCATTCATTTATACTTAACAAGCCACACCCTTCTCATCTAATCAATACTTTCCACCAATTTAGCTTACTGGCTAATCAATCTCTCTGTACACTGTGAAGATCCTTAATGCTATTTCTTCAGATCTCTCACTCAATACACAATTAACTAGAGATTCTAAACACAAATTATCCCTAACAATATATATTTGTCAATTATAAGTTCCCATTCATCAAAAGAACATTGACACAACTCACTACTCTTACTTTTTTAATTGTAGCAACCCACAATACCAGCTATCATACTACCATACTACAATCAGTCACACGCCACACTACCTCCATGCGCAGTAATCTGACTCAGACATATATAAACATCACTATATCACCATCCATCTTCAACATATGTATCCATCATTTCACTCACTTTCCCCACTCACTCATGCCAACACACCCACTCCTTCTCTAGAATATGATAGACGCCTACTTAAATTCTTAAAAACGTTGGTTTCTATCACCTCCAACTTAGCTCTCAGTGGTGACATTCACCCAGCCTTGGTCCGCATACCAAACCTCATTGTTCTACTTTTGTATATTACAAACAGATGCACTCTTCAACAATCCCCACTAGGAGCAAATCTGACCTTCTAATTCTAAACCTTAATATTAGAAGTATCAGTAACAAAATTCAGGACCTACATGACAATCTAGCAGTATACTCCCCAGACATAGTCCTACTCACTGAAACATGGCTTAAACTTGCCACTTCCAATAATGAGATACTCCCTCAAGGGTACAATATCCTACGCCCTGACAGATCAGGGAAAAGGGGCAGCGGTGTTGCCTTTCTATATAAATATCATATAATGCTAGAAGTCTCCAAACAAAACATCCCGACTTTTGACAAAGCAGAAGTATTACTTGCCAAACTTACCCTAAACACAAATAAACATATTAACTTTATTGGAACCTGCATCCCTCCCGGCAACAATATCCTCACATTGGAAAACATACTAAGCTGGTCTGACAAGTCTCTACCTCAAGAAACGATTATCCTAGGAGACTTTAATATAGATGGAGCAGCTTGTAGTTCTCAAAATCCCACTAATCACATTAATCTATATAGCTTTACCCAACTCATACAAACCTCTACCAGGATCAGCAAAACGTTCAATAAACAATCCATACTAGACTGGATATTAACAAACCACTACACATCATCTACTCTGGCTGTCTCCCAGACTGCCTAAGTGATCATCTACCAACCTACATAATCAGACAATGAACCAACAAAAAGAAGCAAACAACTTACCAAGAAATAAGAAATACAAAACAATTTAACCCTGAACATTTCATCAGCTCCCTACTCCACTCCAACTGGCTGCCACTGAAACATCTTCCCCTGGAAGATGCTATCCATCATTTCAGTAATACTTTCCTTTCTATTCTAAACACTTAAGCTCCTACCAGAACCATATGTGTAAAATCGTATTATGCCCCATGGCTAAAAACAGAAACAAGGTCTCTACTAGTTGCAAGTGATGGCATGGAGTCAATGGTACAAAACAAAATCCAAAACCACCAAACAAAAATATCAAGAGCTCAGAAACAAAGCTAAAAAACACATCAGGCAAGACAAAATAAATTACTACACGGACATCCAAACTAAACACCAAAAAAACCTCACAAATTCTGGTTAGCAATAAAAACTTAGTCCAGCCAGGTAAAACAACTACTCCACAACCCGCTACTTCAAATAATATGAATAATATAGCTACCCAATTCAATAAACACTTTACCGACTCCATACCAACCTTAGCTAGAAAGCAGTCACACTCCCCAATCGTAGACAGTCCAAGTCCTAGTAAAGCTGAAACCACCTTCTCCAATCAGCCAGTCTCAACTGTAACAATAAAAAAATGCTTAGTAAACTAAAGCCCACCACTCTAGCCACAGACAATTTACCACCCCAATATCTAAAAATAGCAGCTGAAGCAATAGCATACCCAGTTTCAATACTTATAAACAGAATAGATCCATAGTTAAATACCAAATCCCAACCTTATGGAAGACCTTCCATATAATTTCACTTCACAAAGGAGGCAATTGAACTGACCTAGCCAACTACTGACCAATTTCTGTCTTATCCCCTCTGTCCAAAATATTATAGAGAATTGTCCATACACAGCTCATGCACTACCTGCAAACAACCTATTAACTCAGTCACAACATGGTTTCCATTCACATCACAGTATAACCATTGCCCTATTATCTTTTACCAACACAGTAAATCAACACAGAAACAATCATAAATATGTATCCTCTATTTTCTTAGACTTATCAAAAGCCATCGTTATGGTCTCCTACAGCAAACTCCTAACCCCTCTTTCTTCACTAAACTTTTCTCAGTCTGCCCTTGACTGGTTCCAAGACTATCTGACTGGATGCCAGTAAGCAGTACAATGGCAAGAAGATCTATCATCCCTTCTACCTACCATCATAGGTGTTCCCCAGGGCTGCATACTAGGTCTCCTCCTTTTCTCATTATTCACAAACAACCTCCACACCTCAGTCCCAAATGCATCCCTAATTCAGTATGCCGACTCCACAGTAATTTGTGCTGCCCCTACTATTCAGGAATTACATGTGCTCACCCAAAACTCCTTTCTTGCAATCAAAACATGGCTAGAAGACTCCTACCTCATCCTGAACCCCAACAAAATGAAACATATGCTATTTCACCCAACCAAAACTAAAACAGCTCCCTCCTTCACTATTGAATCTGTCAACAAAACCAGAATCTCTCCCACTGCCCACACTAAGCTGTTGGGAGTTGAAATAGACAATAACATGAGATTTGATTTCCACATATCTCAAACCATAAAAAAGTGCACAAAAAAACTAAGTACTCTGTATAGAAATTAATTTTACCTTACCAACAACACAAAAGCCATAATAGCTCAAGCACACTTGATCTCAACCCTGCTGTATGCATCACCAATACTCACCAACCTTAGAAAATCTGACCTTGCAAAACTTGAAATGTGTTATGATAAAACTGCTAGATTTGCAACCAACTCAAACTCCAGGTCTCAGCACTGTAAGGCACTCAGGCAACTCAATTGGCTTGAATTTCCCCAACTCTTACCTTACACCCAATTAACCATGGCCCAAAAATTACTCCATCAGATAGAAAAGACACCTGCCCTGCAAAATCTACTACAACCATATGCCGGTACCAGAACTTTATGATCCAATAATAAATCCCTGATAAAAGTCTCCAGAGCCAATAATCAGGCTGGGGAATCCCTCTACTCCAACTGTATAGCTAAAATCTGGAATACTTTACCTCCCAGAATAATATCCACCACAACCTCAGCACAATTTACTAAAATGTCATTTATCCAAAAACTGGATGTGTCCATGTATGACTCCTGACTAATCTACTTATTCCTAATGCTGATACTATATTGGATTCAGTCTTAATAATTGTACTTACAAACACAAATGATATTTAGTATTATGTTTAATTATGCCATGTGTCTCAGTTTGTATATTTAACTGTGTTCTACTGTGTTTATTATATTTTAATTGTACCTGCGTTGTATTAGCTTACTTTTATGTGGAGCTTTTCTCCCCGGGCCTCCTCTGAAAAAGGACTTATGTCCAGTCAGACTTTCCTAGATAACAATTGTAAAATAAATAAAAGTGCCCTGCTTTTGGAAGAGCACACTTACAAAGCCCTCTCCTTATGCAGCCAAACTAAATAAGTATAATTAAATCATCACACTTTTTATCCTGTTTACAGGTCTCAAGTGAATTAATGTTGGGATAAAAATATGCATATGCCTCATCTACTGTCTAAGTACTACAATTTCAATACAACGTTAGATACAAAGGTGAAAAATAATGCTGAATGTTCTATATAGCTTGTCACTTTAGTATACTATAAAAACTACACAGTTTACTTTACATGGTGATCATGTGTTAAATTATATATGCCTCAAATGTTAGTGTATTTTTTATTTGCTAGTTCATGCAAATTGCCTGGGCAAATGTTGATAATGTGGAGCTTTTCTCCCCAGGCCTCTGCTGAAATATTATTAAGGACCAAATAAGTTCTTTAATTTTGATTTTTAAATATATTAGTCACATAGCAATTGGGATATGATGGACTCCGATCTCATAGTATTAGTTATTTATTTATTTTACATTTGTTGACCAGGATAGTCCGACTGGATACTTGTCCATTTTCAGCGGAGGCCCGGGGAGAAAAGCTCCATACATACATACATACATATATACAGTAAAACTGTTATAGATAAAATACATAGAATAAGAGTCATTCATTCTATCATATATAAATCAGATTTGTTATAGAGTAACAATTAGGGAACAATGTAGGGCTGGCCAAAAGACCTCTTTAGCACATGTTTATATTGCCAGAGTTGGTCAGGATTAGAGCAGGGACATAGCCATTGCCTTTTAAAGTACTGTTTTAGATTTTTTTTTTAATTGGGTTAGAACGGGTTCTGAAGTAAGCTCAGCAGGAAGTGAGTTCCATATTTTGCCAACAGAGTTGGCATATAGAGAGTCTCCAGATGAGTTGTTGCTTTTGAGGGTTTGGACTAGTAATTTGTTGGATGAGCGAAGTTTCTTGAGATTGCTGTAAGGGCTGATCATTTTTTGTAAGTACGGGTGTGTTTTCAGGTTGGTAGAGAATTTTATGTGCTATTATTAGCTGATTGTACTGATGTTGGATAGGCAATTCTAGCCAACCTAGATTCTTTAGGTTCAGACAGTGGTGTGTTCTGTATGCTGCTCCAGTAGCTAGAGAGTTTATTAAGATCAGACTTACTCAAGTTCGTGAAGAGAGGGGATGCTTAAACGAGGGTGGAAAGTAGATGTGTACGGGCAATTACCGTCCTAGCTAGTGAAGTGAGGAAAGGTTTGATCTTGTATAGTGAGCCAAGTTTTTTATTAACTTTTTTAATAGTTTGATTAATATGCACATCAAACTTGAGGTTATCATCAACTGTTACACCTAAGGGATTGGTACAGGGATCTGGGACAATTACAGTGCCATTGTTAGATTTTATAGTAAAGGTTGGAGTGGAGGCTTTACAAGTTGGGGAGAAAAGCAGTAGCTTTATTTTGTTAGGATTTAATAGAAGACGTCAATCACAGAGCCAATTTTCAACAGCATTAAAAACATTTTGGAATAGAGTCTGCAGACAAAGGGGAAGTGGCAGAGCAAATCAAAGTGGAGTCATTTGCATATTGAATGTAGGTAGCTGTTGGGATGACTGCGTACAGGTCATTAATAAAGATAGAAAACAACAGGGGTCCTAAAATAGAGCTCTGAGAGACCCCAAGGGTGATAGGTAGAAGGGAAGATAGTTTGTTCTGCCATAGTACAGCCTGTTGTCTACCACTCAGATGAGATCTGAACCATTGGATAGCATGGACATCTAGGGGAATAGTTTTAAGTGTGTGTAAGAGTAGTTGGTGGTTGACCATGTCAGCAGCTTTGGAGAGATCAAGAAAGAGGGCAGAAGAAACCTTATTGTTGCTTTGTTTTTGATTAATAACATTGGAGAAGGAGAGGAGGGTTGTGTTTGTACTGTGGAATGGTCTGAAACCATGCTGTGAGTTAGCCAGGAGATTGTGCTGAATGAGATAGCTCAGGAGTTGTTTATGGATGCACTTCTCCATAATTTTAGCCAGTGGTGACAAAATAGCTATAGGTCTGTAATTTGACAGTTCAGTGGAACTGCCCCCTTTGTGGAGTGGAATAACATGGGATGTCTTCCAGATGGTGGGGATAGTGGTTTCTGATATAGTTCTATTGATCAGGATAGAGATCGGGTATGCTATGACATCCGCAGCTTTTTGTAGATACTCAGCTGGGAAGAGGATCTGCTGCAAGGATGGTAGGTTTTAGTTTCTTGATTAGGGCACAGATAAGTGATGTGGAAACTGGTTGAAAGTTAAAGGGGAGTTGAGAATAGGTGTGGTGGCATTAGGACTTGGGCAACTGGGAGATAGTTGGTTAGCTAGTGACTGGATAGTTTCTGTGAATAAGCTATTAAAGGAATTGACAACATCTTCTGAAGGTTTTTAGATGGTAGCCGAGGAGGTAGGAGTTGTGCATTGCCCTGGGAGAATAAGTTTATTAATGCCTGCCCAAAACTTTTGCAGATTGTTTTGATGCTTCAGTTGTAAATGGCAGTAAAAGTTTTTTTTTTTTATCTAGGGAGGTAGATTCTTTAGTGTTGTTCCTTAGTTGTCTCAATCTAGCTGAAGTAACCATAAAAAGTTGCACTTATTTATGCTCATTTGTATGCTCATTTTGTTTGCTCATATTTACGATAATGGAACAACTTTAATTATTCTCAGGACCACTGTATAGAAATAGCCCCCCAATATGTGACTGTTGTTGATGGCTTTTTTTACACCTTGTTTCCTTCCCCATTATTTTACTATTAGGCAGGTCCGACGAAGCTTTGGCAACAGCGGTGACACTCTGGGATGGATTCATTTTAATTTGTACACCCAAGAAATGCTTGTTAATATAACTAATGTAGATGATACATAAATACAATATTAGAAAAGAACTGGGCATCTTTCCTCAAAATCAAAGACAACTATGCTATATACGTGATTTTCTTTTTTAATCTTTTGCAAATGTGCTTCTGCTTCATAGCTAATGTATGGAGGAAGTATCCGATGCGTATTATCAAAACTTCGCATAGATCTGAAATTGGCTTATGGTGGACAATCGTGCTAAAGAGAAAACGTATGCTGCTGAGTTCTATCATTTAATTTTAGTGACTTAATTCTAAAGGGGCCCCAAAAGACTAGTACCACTGGAAGAGCCTTGGGAAGTGCCGACACAACACTCCCTTCAGTACCCTGAGCAGGATAGATTTTAAGACTTGATGAAACACAAAAAAAACCCTGCCCCATGGCCCCTCAATGTGGCTTCCCATTGGCTTGTTTTCAAAATTAAGTGTCTCGATTGGCTACATTCCCCGCTTAATTGGATTGGCTTTTCTCCCACCCAATAAGAAAATCCATGGCCTTCACTTCTTGATAGGCCTCTTAGCCCTGCACATTTCCTATCCATTGGTCCATATCTAATTGGCTCTGAATGGCTCCCATTTACTCCTAACAACTTACTATTGGCCAATAACATTAATAACTAAGTGGTTCAACTTTGCGTTTAGAATAGAATATTTATAAAATACTAGTAAAAGGTGGTGCTGCAGTAGCATTGTCACCTCACAGTAAGACGTCCTGTTCGATTCTCAGCTAAAGTGTCTTCTGTGTGGAGACATGCATGAATGAGCCTACCTTCGTTGAAGGTTGTGCATCAGGGCTGGCAACTTGGTACGTAAAAATCTACTACCAATCAATAGCGGGCCGGAGTTCCGCTGTGGGGACCCCTAACCGGGAAAAGCCAAAAGATACAACATACAACAACTAGTAAAAAGTAAAAGTTCACTTAGATTTAAAACAAGCACGTGATGGACTAACTAATAATAACGAGATAAATTTTTCCACCTGGTTCCGCTATTTAAGTTTGGAGTTGTGAAAACTAAAAAGGTATCCCATTAGCCCCTCCAATTTTGGCTTCCAAGTGGGTTGTGTTCAAAATTATGCTTCTCAATTGGATATATTCCCCACTTAATTGAATAGGCTACCCCCATCCGACCCTACTCCATTGGAGAGCACTATGTAAGAATTAATTTGCTGACTCTTCCTACTCCTACCCAATAACAACTTCCATGACCATCACTTCTTGATAGGCCCTCAAGCCCCGCACATTTCTTGTCCATTGGTCGATATTTATTTTGCTCTGAATGGCTCCCTTTTACTCCTAACAACCTACTACTGACCAATAACAATATTAAAAAAAATAAAAATAAAAGTAAGTTGTTCAAGTATGCATTTGAAATGGTACATTTATACAATACTACTAAAAAATTTAAGTTCACTTAGATTTTAAACAGACACATGGTGGATGAACCAATAATGACAGAACTTTTCCCACCAGGCTCCGCTATTAAGTGTTTTAATTGTGAAAACTAAAAAGGTGCTAGAACCACTGGAGTATTCGGATGAGGAGTCAGTTTTCCCAGTGCAAGCCTACAGGCCCTCGCTTCCTGGCATTACTGAGAGGGAGTCTCTACTGAGTGGAATGGTTTTAGCACTAGATACAACACTGATAGCTGTTTTTTCATTTCCGTGTCTTCTTCAAAAATTACACGTCCCTATTGGCACTTTCCCAACACATATCAACCAAAAAGCTAGAACACAACTACCGAAAACATAATTGAGTCTGAATGCTGTCTCTGCTCTGTAAATCAGTACGAGTGAAACTGGACCCGGTCAAGTAAAAGAAGATTTATTACAACACCTACGCTACTAAAAACATCGGTTAAGCGCTTTCATCTGTGAGATACAGACTTCATCAGAACACCAGTTCAATTCATCTGATAGCAAATTTAAAAACTTTTTGGCAACAAACAATCTAATGAAGAATCACATTTAAAGAGCCAGCACTTTAAACTTAACAAAAATATACAAATACTTTACAAATAACAATCTAAATATTCAAACCACCTAATTAAAAATTATTTATGGTTGTGTCAAAATCAACAATACCTTAACATGTATATAATATTATGGTCTCAGCTTTTGATGTTACAAAAGTTATAATACTGGTTTAATAGAAATAAATTCATTTATACCAGGAAATTTTGTGGCATTTGTTGCCATTTGCCAGAAGCACTCCATTTTACTTAACTGTGCCTTATAATTACCCCCCCGAGGTGATATATACACCTGATCAATTATTGCGAATTTAAATGTATGTGTCTCTCCACACTTATTTATATGCCTAAACAAGGCATTTTTAGTATCTTTAACATTAATATTATATAAATGTTCATAAATACGCTTCTTGAGCTGTCTCTCTGTTTTTCCTATATAAAAAGCTGTACACGAGCTACACTTAGCTAAATAAACTATATTTTTACTGTTACAGTTTCCTTTTCTGAAAAACACATATCTTATTGATGTCATCCAGTCTAATCCCTACTGCTTCATTAATAGTGAAACATTGTTTACACAGCTCACATTTTTTGGTGTGCGTATTTATTACCTTAACATTGTCAGTCATTCTATTTAATAAGTTTTTAATGTTCATACCCATTTTAAACACAAAACTGGGTTCCTTACCAATAACACCCAGTAATTCATCATCCATTACTAAATTGTTCCAATTTTTTTTATAATATTTTCAACATCCATTACAAACGGGGAATATGTTAAAACGCACACTCTATTATAATCATTTTGTTCATTATTTCTCACACTTAATATTTTGAACATCTCATTACCAAGTATAGGTGGGTATTTTTTACCCCATTCTTTAATAACTTAAGCTGATGTATCATCTAATAAAGCCAAAGGATATCCTCTATTAATAAACATAGTTCTTATGTTGTTTATATCGCTTTCCATTTTATTATAATCTGAGGTCATTCTGGCCACTCGTATACACTGACCCTTATATATGTTCTTAAGAATATACCTAGGATGATTACTAGTGTAGTCAAGGTAATCGTTCGAGAATGTTTCCTTTCTATATATTTCTGACTGGAAGCCTGTTTCAGTATGGTTCACATATGTATCCAAATATGCTATACCTTCATGTTTAATATTGTGGGTGAATTTCAAAAAATGACTAGTGGTATTAATATATTCCAAAAAACACAGTAAGAGTGTTTATGGGTCCATCCCATAATCGGAACATATCATCCAAAAATCTTGTATAGTATGTAATATGTTGGTAGTAAACACTATTTAATAGGTGCTGATTCTCCCATTCAAGCATAACTAAGTTAGCAAAGATGGGGGCACAAGAAGCACCCATAGCCACCCCTTTTGTTTGTTTGTAATATTTACCCTCAAAATAAATATAATTATGTTCCAAAACTAGGCTCATCATATCAACAATTAAATTAACGCGGTCCCAGCTTAAACGGGAGTACTTCCTCAGACTATCACAAAATAAATCTTAAGACCTTAAGCCCAGTTAGACTGTATTCATTCACAGTAAAGTTTTATGAATAGGTGACTCAATTGTCAGGTAGATGGACATCACCCTCACCACATTGGATAAGAATAGTTAATTTCTTTTTGAAGCCATATTCCAGGACATAACAAGGGCTTTAGATTCCAACATCCTAGCAAATAGTTATGACCAGATAGTGACCCATGTACAGATGAATGATCTTTAACACTCAACAGAGAGGGATATCCCTATCCATCTACACAGAGGGACATACAGAAGGATTTGATTGCTCTTGCTATGCGTGTGTCCAAGGCAGGAAAGGCACTTATCTTGAATGGTAATCTATTCCATTATTGTGAATAATGAGCTTCAAAGATGAGGTAACTGGTTTTAGTAATTGGTTCTGGAGCTAGTGCTATTTTAAGGGGGGGTCTAGTATGTGTCAGCTTGGGACAAGATGAATAACAAGCCCTCCTGGATTGTCAGGGATGGTCTGCACATCTCTCTCTCCATGGCTTTGACATTCTGGCTAAAGCCATCAGGGCCTCCATAGGGCTTTTTTTAGGCAGACTCCACTTGCTGAGCATTCAGACCTAGTAAAGTCCAACAGAGAATGACAGAACTTGAGGCCAGACTGAATCTTGGACACATTCATCCAGGTATGATTTCAAAGCAAAGAAATCACTGCATTTATTCCTGGGTTTAGTACCAGCCATGTCTTCAGACTTACTGGCAATTGCAGTGGAGTATCATATTTGTCAAGGATATTGTTAACTCATTATTGATTCCTCAGGGCCCCAAATTTGAACGAACAAACTCTAAGCTGTCCAAATCATTCTAAACAAGATTAACAACCATGTCTTATAGAATGCCTTTTATGTCGCCTTCTGACCACAACAGATATCTTATTGTCTTAGCTGAAATCATCATTACCAAGACCAAGACGCTCTTCTCCAAAAAAAAGGAAGACAATCTGGTGGTCCCCTGCCATTAATAAACTGCAACAGAAGGAAAAACTGTTGCAGAAAAGGGTAAAGTCCCAGAACTGGAAAAACTTTCTTATTAGCCTCAACAAAAAGTTGAGATCCCTCAGCAAAACCTCTAAAGCCAGCTATGAAGGCAAAATTGCAGCAGACACTAAAAACAATCACAAAGCCTTCTATAGTTATATCAAGAATCTCCGCAGCAATACTCAGGTTTGCTCTGAGTTACTGCACAATGGTACCTCCTTTACTGAGCCAACAGATATTGTCAACATAATGGCTGACAGATTCAGTGCCAACTTTACCCCCCCCCCCCAAAGGACCAATCACAATACTGGAGGAATGCCAGGCACCCATCATTACTGCAGCACAGGTTAAAGCTGCATTGTCCAAGGCCAAGAATACAGCTTCCATGGGACCCAACAGTATCCCTGGATGTGTTCTACATGAACTACAAAGTGAACTGGCACCACATCTGAGTGCCTCTTCAATCACAGCCTCACCTCAGGCTTTGTCCCTATCAAATGATGCACTGCTACAGTCATCCCTCTCCATAAAGGGAAAGTGACTACAGACCCTGGGAATTTTTTCCCCATTAGCCTGACAAGTCTGATATGTAAGGCTATGGAGCGCATCATCATGGACCTACTTAACAAGGATATAAGGAATCTCCAAACTCTAGATCCCATGCAGTTTAGTTTTGTGAAAGGTAGATCATGCCTGCTCAACCTGGTTGACTTCTTTGAGTTAGTCACCAGAGTTGTGGATGAGAGCAAGGCAGTTCATACAGCCTACCTTGATCTAGCCAAGGCCTTTGATACCATTCCCCACTCAAGAATTATTGATAAACTCACCAAACTAGGCATCAACCCGTATATCACTAGGTGGGTTGCAAATTGGCTCACAGACAGAACCCACAGTGTGAAAGTAGAGGACTCCAAGTCAGACTGCTGACCAGTCACGAGTGGAGTCCCACAGGGATTGGTCCTGGGTCCTCTCCTGTTTGGCATCTACTTCTCAGAAGTCCTGGCCAACACGGAGGGACTCTGGCTGACCAAGTTCACAGACAACTGCAAACTGGGAGCCATTATTAACTCCCCAAGTGATGTAGACGTCCTACAGAAAGGTCTCACTGAGACCAATGACTGGTGTCGAAACCATGGCCTTAAACTTAATGCCAAAAATGCGTCGTCATCCCCTTTGGAAAAACTCAGTTTCTACTAATTACCACATTGATGGGAGCCCACTGAAGGCATTATAAGAGATCTAGGGACACAGGTTGACAGCAACCTCTCCTTCGACCACCACATTGCCACTGTGGTCAGAAAATCTTTTCATGTGGCACATCTCCTTACCAAGGGTTTTGCATCCAGAAAGAAAGAGGTCATCATCTCTCTTTCCTGTTCCCTCATTAGTCCAATCATCAAGTATACTTTAATGACCCATTTGGCATGTACCTCACTGGACACATGCAACAGCTGGAAAGGCCACAAAAGTACCTAACGAAGAGGATCCTAGGCCTTAAACGCCCTACATGGACAAACTCAAAAAAACTCCAGCCATTCTCTGTCTCATATCGTATACTAAGAGGCGATCTCTGCTTGACTTACAAAGCCATGACTGACCCAGCTCTGTTAGAAATGCTACATCTAAAGAAATCCCAATGCCTCCGCACCACACAATCCAGAGACCTCAACCTCATTACCACAATCAACAGAACATGCTAGAGGGACAGGTTCATAACCCAGAGACTGCCCATGCTCTGGAACAGACTTCCCATACATGTCAAGCAGAGCACCTTACTGTCCCACTTTAAGAGAAGTCTTGATGAGTGGATGGGAAATAGAAAGTTCACCCTGGGGATCACGCCAGTGGCTCTACTTGATAGAGGCACTGGGAACTAACGTTGGGTGCTACGATGCCAGGGCACTTCTATGGGCTAGGCTTGTAAAGGCTCCAGGGCCATTAGCCTAGTACACCCCTATGAACCTTTTACTCCAAACACCTTTTTATTTGAGAGTTATTTATTGCTTATTTTTCTTGACTAAGAAAGTCAGACTAGGCAGAGACCATTTTCAGTGGCCTTCCAGGGAGAAAAGCTTCACAAATATTTTACATGAAGTACAAAACTGTAACATAAAGTACACACTATACAGGCATCAAAACCATTTGTACAATAAACTAAAAATAAAAAGTTTTCAAGATATGCAAAAGGCAGCTCCTGACAATAAACTGTTTGACTGACACCACTAACGGTCAGTATGCCCAGTGCTTCCTTAACATGTTAACTCGATTGTAAAAATAGATAACAATTATACTTGGTGTCCAAATACCATTAATCTTCAACTCATAAGTATGGCTACGTCTTGCTTACCTCCATATGTATCATCTTCCCTCATTAAATCAGACCATTAATCATTGATGTTTCCTTCAAAACTGGTGTTTCTAACCCTGCAAAATCCTCTGTATTTAGGGACTTCCCAAAAACAGATTGTTTTCAGTTGCTTGATGACCCAAATAAACTTCACTGTAATCTTCCTCTGGCAGATCCCATTGCTAAAGTGCCACCTATGACTCTTACATCTACTCCCACTTCAATAATTGTATGGATAAGATAGTCCCTATCTGCACCAACTATAATGATAATTTTATAAGCCTCTGTGGTGGAATAAACTATAAAACACAAGAAAGAAATTATTAATACTTGTAAGTGATTTGACTCCACCCACCTTAAACAAATTAATGAAAAGCTTAGGAGGAACCACTAGGGAGCTCAAAGCTGAATATGAAATTAAACTAGTCACTGAAACCAATCAATAACTACATATAGTTGTTTACTTTGGCAAGAAGGTAAGAACACTGGCAATGTTTTGAGCTAGTCTGCAATAATACTAACCCCAAGAAAGCAGCTAATATCCTAGCTCACAAATGTAGTATAAATGTTAGTACCCCCACAGTTAAAAGTACTTCTCATATTCCATAGTTACAGCCACCCCTATAAGAAATGTTATTCATCTCAGCCCTCTCAAATCTCATCCATAAACCCTGATAAAATTGCCTGAACATCAGAACCGAAAATGACCTAGCTCATTTCTTTCATCTAAGCCTCTCCACTGTTACATACAGGAAGGCAGGAAAATATCCACCATGATGCTGTTACACAAGAGTGGTCTGACAGTGGACTCTGGTAACTAAACACTCAGTCTTACTCACCTAATATAAAGCACTGGGGGACGTATTACCTCATAAATATAAACACTGAACACCTCATAACCCCCCTCAATTTAGCTTTTTCATGGGAAGATCCTTTCTCTTTAATCTCCTTGAAACATGCACTGAAGCAGTAAATATTAGCTAAGCAGTGCATACAGTATACCTGCACCTGGTCACAGTCTCTGCCACCATTTCCCATGCAGGCAGTATTAACAGACATGTGAATCTAAATATAAATCTGCATGCTGTATGGTGGATAGCTAACTGGCTGTCATAAAACCCACATGGTTTGTTTTGTAGATACTACTTCTGAAATAAAAATGTTACCAGTGGTAATTAACAGGGCTCACTACTAGTCTGTCAACCATTTGGTATCCGTTTCTCAGAATTTCAAACCAGCACCTTGGTTTATGGTTATCAAAGTCTGAAGACAACTATAAGTTATGTGCTATTATTCTTTCTTCCACTGACTCACAATTACTATAATATGTATCAGACCATTAAAAACTGATGCAAGGACAATGGTCTCAAACTAAATGTGAAAACAATGTCATGCAGTTCACTTTGGTAAACATACATTTCCTCGTCATACCATATAGACAGCACAACCTTCCAATCAGACACTGTCATAAGGGATTTACGTATTTTTGTTGATAATTCTTTATATTTTGACCAGCATGACTGGCTCATCTAATTTCCAATGGCATTTTCTCTAGAGCCAAAAAATGTCTCACCAGAACACTTATTAAATATAATGCTCCCTTTTGGTATATATTTACCTAAACTTATCACTCCACTTAAGAGATTCCTGACTAGAAAGATCAATGGCTGTAAAATATGCAACCCTCTCTGTACTCAGTCTCTTACAAAACTCATCCATAGTGATCTCTGTCAATTCTTTCAAACGTTGAAAGATATGAACATCTTTGGCCTCCTATTACTTCCCAAAGCAAATGTTTCCTCTCCTGGTTAAAGGACCTAAGCTTGTTCAACTGACAAGTAACATATGGTGGGATGACAATTTATATCCCAGTGTATTCTCCACCTCTGGAACAAGCTTCCACTCCATGTCCAGCAAAATAGCACCCTTGCCACCTTCAAAGTAAACACTGGATGGGCAGCCACAAATTCTTCCCCATGCCTGTCTTATGTTGCTCTCCTTAAGGAAGGAGGAACTCCTTAATATGGTTTATTCTTTAAGTGAATAATTGTCTATCCATCTTTTGTATAAATGTTATCAAACCTGAAAATTACATCAATAGTCATAAAACAGAAGCCATCATTTTGTCACTTAGTTTATACAGTTTATTTGCATCTGTCTTGGTCACAGTAATTGTATTGTTTCTGCGACCTCCATATGTCACCCTCAAATATAAAATAACTATTTGACAACTACACAATATTGCTACTCTGGTGTAACATTTACTTTAGACTTTGCCCACATGGTATGATGAACAAGTCAGTCATTGTTAAGGCTGTGCGTGATATAACACTAACAGTGCAGAAGTGTGACCGATTAACTTGTTACTCTGAGAATAGGGGATGAAGGCTAGGAGGGTAATGTGGAGACTGTGTTGAGGGAAGATGTGAAAAAGTGATTCCCTTCCTGTGCCATTTCCTTTCCTTGGTGTGTTTTTTTATTGTATAATAGGGTTACCATGAAGACAAAGCCAGTACAATGTTTTGATTGGATATGTTAATAGCTTTTCCATTCTTCCACATCCTCCGATGGTTGCAATAAGATATTAATGCAAAAGTTAAGTAATATGAATTTCTACAGTCTGATTATATGATGTTCTTCAGAAAGAGTAGCTATATAGCTTAACGGTAGAGCTAAGAGTGTTCTTAGCCGTATATATATATATATATATATATATATATATATATATATATATATATATATATATATATATTAAACTGTAGTCCTATTGACATATCAAATATTATTTGCACAAAAGAAATAATCCTAGATAACAAAACACATTATTTCTGTTCTAGTCAGAGTTAACTGCATGCAAATAATGAAATGCAAAAAGATCTTGTGTACGTTCACATTTCAAAGAAATGCCATAGTTGAATTGTCATTCCTCCAAGTTGTCAATAAATGTGTGTTCTGGAACATCTGCCATTCAGCACATGGCACCTCCCAGAATGATATATCATCTATCCCAGCTCTCCAAAATTGTAACTCACAGAATGGACTTACATGTGCCAGACCTAGCCATTGGGGATGCACAAGCCAGTGCATTTCTTTGTGCCGGTCCCAAGCCCAGATAAATGGGGAGGGTTACATCAGGAAGGGCATCCAGTGTAAAACCTCTGCCAAATAACATATGCAGACAACAATACAGATTTCCATACCAGATCGGTCGAGGCCCGGGTTAATAACGACCGCTACCAGTACTGTTAGCCAACAGGGTGCTGTCGGAAACTGGGCTACTGTTGGCCGAAGGAGAAGAAGAGGGGGAATGCATGCCCAAAAGCAGAAAGAAAGGAGTGTAGTAGTGAGGGTAGGAACTTTGAATGTTGGCAGTATGACTGGTATAGGGAGAGAGCTAGCTGACATGATGGAGAGAAGGAAGATTGATATATTGTGTGTGCAAAAGACCAGATGGAAGGAGAGTAAGGCCATGTGTATAGGAGGTGGATTCAAATTGTTCCATCATGGTGTGAATGGGAGGAGAAATTGGGTAGGGGTTATCCTGAAGGAACAGTATGCCAAGAGTGTTTTGGAGGTGAAAAGAGTGTCGGATAGAGTGATGTTTATGAAGCTGGAAGTTGATGGTATAATGATGAATGCTGTTAGTGCATACTCTCCACAAGTTGGGTGTGTGATGGATGAGAAACAAAAATTTTGGAGTGAGTTGAATGAAGTGGTGGTGAGTGAACCCAAGGATGAGAGACTGGTGATTGGAGCGGATTTCAATGAGCATGTTGGTGAAGGAAACAGAGGGGATGAGGAAGTGATGGGCAGGTATGGCGTTAAGGAGAGGAATGTAGAAGGTCAGATGGTAGTGGGTTTTGTGAAAAGGATGGACATGGCTGTGGTGAATACATATTTTAAGAAGAGAGTGGAGCATAGGTTGACGTACAAGAGTGGAGGAAGATGCACACAGATGGATTATATCCTATGCAGGAGGGCCAATCTGAAGGAGATTGGAGACTATAAAGTGGTTACAGGGGGAAAGTGTAGTTAGGCAGCATAGAATGGTGGTCTGTAAGATGACGTTGGTGATCAAGAAGAGGAGGACAAGTGTGAGAGCAGTGCCAAGGATCAAATGGTGGAAGTTGAAAAAGGGTGATTGTGAGGTGGAGTTCAAAGAAGAGTTAAAACAGGCACTGGAGGCAGTGAAGAGTTACCAAATAGCTGGGTAACTACAGCAGAGATGGTAAGGGAGAAAGCTAGAAAGGTGCTTGGTGTGACATCCAGACAGAGGAAGGAGGACAAGGAGACCTGATGGTGGACTGAGGAAGTACAGGAGAGTATACAGAGGAAGAGGCTGGTGAAGAAGAAGTGGGATTGTCAAAGAGATGAAGAAAGTAGACAGGAGTATAAGGAGATGAGGAGCATAGCAAAGAGAGAGGTGGCGAAGTCTAAGGATAAGGCATATGGAGAGTTGTATGAAAGGTTGGACGCTAAAGAGGGAGAAAAGGACCTGTACCAACTGGCTAGACAAAAGGACCAAGCTGGGAAAGATGTGCAGCAGGTAATGGTGATAAAGGATAGTAAGGGAAATGTACTCACAAGTGAGGAGAGTGTGTTGAGCAGATGGAAAAAGTACTTTGAGGGGCTAATGAATGAAGAGAATGAGAGAGAGAGAGAGAGAGAGAGAGAAGGTTGGATGATGTGGGGATAGTGAATCAGGAAGTGAAACAGATTAGCAAGGAGGAAAAAAACTTTTAAAACACAAATGGAACACTGGAACAAAAAACCACAGGAACCAGTCCGAAAAACCACTCCAAGACAAATAAACTTTAGCGCTTTCATCCACTTTAATGACGTGAACTTCATCAGAAATGATAGACAATTTCCCATCCCTCATTTAAATACTTAGTAACAGGAAGTGATGTAACCTTCATAATTTACTAAAAATTATATAATGAATCAATCATCATATTTTTGTTTTTTTTTTTGATAAAAACATCAAGTTATATAATACTTTTATGAATTCAAAATGATTAATCAATTCTAATGAAATGTATATCAAAAAATTCATGTATATGTGAAAATACATAATATATTATATAATGAAATAAATATTGAAACTTGTATAATAAATATAAATATAAATAGTTATCTATAAACTAAAAAACACTTTATGTTAATCACTTCATTTAGACCAGGGAAAGTATCAGCTCCAAACAGAAGCTGCCATAAAGCTTCCTTCTGCTCTAATTTATTGTTTGTATCCCCTATAAATATTCCTTTGTCTATATAATCCAAAACAAAAAATTCAAACTTCTTAAAATCTGTACAAGAAAGTGCATGTCTAGCTAATGAATTATTTCTGTCTTTTTTCTTTCTAGCCAACACATGTTCGTATATTCTACATTTTAAGATTCTTTTAGTTTTACCAATGTAATAATTTTTGCATGTACAACAAGTAGCAATATACACCACATTCTCACTGTGACAATTGAAATATTTGTTAGCCCAGAAAGTCTGACCCAAATGTTCCATTGTGATAAATGATGAATTACTGATGAATCTGCATTGTTTGCAGTTCTTACATGCAAATGTCCCTTTTTTTGATGCAAACCTTCCTCATGTTGTCCTTATGTGTTGTTTTAGATGACTCCAACATCTGTTTGATGTTGGTAACCTTCTTATATGTAAACCTTGGTTTTAAACCTAACAGTGTAGTTAAATCTTTGTTGCCAAGAATAATTCTCCAATTTCTTTCTATCACCTCCTTAATACACCAGATTTCATTAACTATTGGTAAAGGAAAAGAAGTGTAGAATTCCTGTGTGTTTTGATTGCTACCATTTGAAACACAAACTGGAGGGACAACCAGTGTGTCTCTAGAAGTGAGAATAGGCTTTGCTACACCATTTCTCAACGTGGAAACCTCTTTTTCTATTGTCACTAGCCATTTTTCATCGTAGCCTCTCTGCATAAACAACTGTCTAAGAACCATCAACTCATTCAAAAAAGTACTATCCTTAGATGTTAACCTACTCAATCTAATCATTTGCCCCTTAATTACACCTTTTTTCATGTGTGCTGGGTGCAAACTATCTTTATGTAGGTATTGATTTGCAAAACAAGACTTTCTATATATGTTACTAATAAATTGTCCAGTAGTTTGATCTATGTTTAACGCCAAATCCAAAAAGTTAATTTGCTTGCCAAATCCACTTATTTTGAAAAACAGAAAATCTGTTGTATCATTGAGGTCATTAACAAAGTCTACAAATTCTAAGTATTCCCCAGACCACAGAAAAAACAAATCATCTATGTATCTGGTGTAAAGTTCCACTTTACTGTAGCTAGGGTGTACCTTAAGGAACGTCTGTTCCCAATTTGCCATCACTATATTGGCAAAGGCTGGCGCAACTCTTGCCCCCATGGCCACTCCTGACAGTTGTTTATACAAGAATTTGTTGAAATTGAAAAAATTGTTATCAAGTACCAATTCCATCAATGCACAGATGGTGTTTACTTTTAAAGCAGGGAAATCAGTGCTAGATGTAAGATATTCTCTCATAAAGTCTAGTCCCTCATCTTGACTGATAGAGGTGTATAAACTCCTCACATCAAGTGTGCCAATAAATATATTCTTGTCTGATATTCTATAATTACTCAGGATCTCCAGCAAATGCCAAGAGTCCCTTAAGTAATGTTCAGACCTCTGTACTATTGGATTTAGTACACTGTCTAACCATATAGAAATGTTTTCAGTCTTAGATTGTTTAGCAGAAACAATAGGTCTAAAAGGTGGATTCCTTCCATTGTTCTGGATTTTTGGAATACCAAAAAAAGTAGCCATTTTGGGATACTCCACCAATAAAAAATCATAATCCCTATTGTCTATCTCACCTTGGCAAAGCATGTCAAAAAGCAAAGTGTCCACTTTCCTGAAACTACACCTTATGAAGTCTAGAGAGACCTTCTTATATGTATTGGCATCTTCCAGTAGTAAATTTAGCGATTTTTCATAATCACTTGTATTCATAATTACTACTTTTCCCCCTTTGTCTGCTTTCATAGTTCTAATGTTAGAATTACTAGTAAGATTTTTTAATGCAAGCCATTAGTCATTGGTTAAATTATATTTTACATTGTGACATTTGATTTCCCTAAACTCCTTCTCACAAATGTTCTGAAAAACCTGCAAAGTGTTGACCAAAGGTGGATTGAAAACACTTGGTTTACTAGGTGTTGAAAGTGACTGTTGCCATGTGTCATTTACTTCTTTCATAATATATTTAAGATTGAGTTTACGCAAATAAAGCCTAAAATCTACCATCAGTTTCCCCAAATTCACTCCAAATGTAGGAATGAAGGAGAACCCTTTTCTTAACACATTACTTGTTGCTGCAGAAAGAGACACATTGCTTAAATTCACAATGTCAATGTTAAAATTTTTATCACTTGGAAGTGGATTTACCACTTCAATTTGTTCTTCCCCTTTGTTTTCCCCTTCTGCTATGTTGAATTGTACCATTTGGTAGTCCGTTTCTTGAAAGTCCCTTGTTTTAGAAAAGGACCAGAATTCTGTCCATTTGAAGTGCTTACCACTTCAGCAAAGCTTGTCCCAGCTTCAGCTGCTGTATTTGGATTATCATCTTCATTGTCGGACAGTTCTTTGTTGGACATTGTCATTTCAACCTGGTTTGACCTTTGGGAAGTGTCCTTATTGATGGTATTAGTCCCTTCACTAAAACTTGTTACTTTACCTACCATATTTGCATGCAAATTAATGTTGTTAGAGACCTGTTTTGAAAATTTGTCATTATCTATACTGCAAATATAAGCTTGATTAAGCTTATATGCGTGAATGTCTCTTTTTAATTTGTTTTGCTTCCTTGCAATAATAGTCGCTCTGTGTCTGTCAGCCTTTGCTTCGATGCCATTATATAATGTCAATAAATCGTTAAAGCAACTATGATTTTTGATGCTTTCATCCAACGACTTAATACTGTCTCTAACCTTAACTGTTTCTTTCTCATAATGTGCCACCAACACACGCATCATGGCCAATCCAGTTTCATTGTAAAGTTCAATCAAGGTGTTACACAAATCGTCCCTAGGTGAAACACAATTAGGGAACTTGGCCGTCCTTAAACCCTGTGGCACAACTTTACGCTTAATGCACTCTCCCAAATATTGTACTTCCAAAACCAAAGTAATGTGTTTGAACACTAATCTCTCCATTTTGAAAATACATTTTTTGCATGAATTAATGTCATTTAGTTGTTTACTTATAGTCTCGTTTGCAGAAACATCCACCACCATAGAAAATGGATTTTCTTTGAATTTACAAACATAATTCCACACATTATTCTCTGCCAAATTCCGTCGCGCACCTCCTTCACCATTTCGGTTCTCAGGATCAACACCACTGTTAGCGTTCGTGACGTACAGAGGGCGTGGCTCTTCAAAAGTTTGAAAATTTAAAGTGCCCTCACCCTTTTGTTCTTTTAAAGATTGTAACTGTCCTTGCAGACAGTTTTTTACTATCTTCGTGATAGTAACAGATAGTCTTTGTTGAAAATCAGATGTCTTTAATATATCATCCCCTCTATCCTGGATAGAATAGGTAGATAGATTTAGCAGGTCGTCTTGTGAAGAAACCTCAGTGGCCATGAACTGGTTTCCATACTAGAGAATTAGACGAACGAAAAAAACTTTTAAAACACAAATGGAACACTGGAACAAAAAAACACAGGAACCAGTCCAAAAAACCACTCCAAGACAAATAAACTTTAGCGCTTTCATCCACTTTAATGACGTGAACTTCATCAGAAATGATAGACAATTTCCTATCCCTCATTTAAATACTTAGTAACAGGAAGTGATGTAACCTTCATAATTTACTAAAAATTATATAATGATTAGCAAGGAGGAAGTACAGACAGCTATGAAGAGGATGAAGAATGGAAAGGCTGTTGGTCTAGATGACATACCAGTGGAAGCATGGTGGTGCTTAGGAGAAATGGCAGTGGAGCTTTTAACCAGATTGTTTAATGAAATCTTGGAAAGTCAGAGGATGCCTGAGGAGTGGATAAAGTGTTTTGGTACCTATTTTAAAAATAAGGGTGCTGTGCAGAGCTGTAGTAACTACAGAGGGATAAAACTGATCAGTCACAGCTTGAAGTTATGGGAAAGAGTGATAGAAGCTAGGTTAAGAAGGGAGGTGATGATTAATGATCAGCAGTATGGTTTCATGCTGGGAAGGAGCACTACAGATGCAATGTTTGCTCTGAGTGTGTTGATGGAGAAATATAGAGAAGGTTAGAAGGAGTTGCATTGTGTCTTTGTGGACTTGGAGAAAGCATATGATAGGGTGCCTAGAAAGGAGTTGTGGTATTGTATGAGGAAGTCAGGAGTAGCAGAGAAGTATGTAAGAGTGGTACAGGATATGTATGAAGGTATTGTGACAGTGGTGAAGTCTGCAGTGGGAGTGACAGATGTGTTTAAGGTGGAGGTGGGATTACATCAAGGATCAGCTCTGAGCCCTTTCTTATTTGCAATGGTGATGGACAGGTAGACAGAAGAGATCAGACAGGAGGCCCCATGGATTATGATGTTTGCAGATGACATTGTGATCTGTAGTGAGAGTAGGGACCAGGTAGAGGAGACCCTGGAGAGGTGGAGATATGCTCTAGAGAGGAGAGGAATGAAGGTCAGTAAGACTAAGACAGAATATGTGTGTGTGAATGAGAGGGAGGCTAGAGGATGCAGGGAGTAGAGTTGGCGAAGGTGGTGCAAAATGCCTTAATGGAGATATCACCTGCACTTTTGACAGGTGTGTTTCAATGAGTGTGACTCAACTGATGTACTGTTTGGAGTGGTTAAACTTTGTAAATGTTTTTGTGCTGTGTGAGAGCAAGTCAGTTTGTGCATCCTACAATGGGTTTTATCCTATGCAGGATTAGTTCATTTGTTTTACACCTAGTAACTGCCAGGATAGTTTCCATCTCCTTATAATCCTGACTTGAATTAAACAGATAATCACAGAATGAATGAAAAACAGAATAATGCTATGAGGCAGGGAAATGACACAGGGTGAAAGGAATATTGAAACTCGGGCACATTAAATGATTAAGAAGTGGGGAAATGCTATACTATAAATCATATAACTTTACACATGGAAAAGCATAAAGCGCTACAGAACAAAAAACAATTAAGCATCTATACAGGTGTGAATAGGTGATCTGATAGACATCTGATCATACTGTCTCTTCTAGATATTTGAGATAAAAAGCTGCAAATATGAATTTTGTGAAATTGCTAAAAAGGGTCACATATCCTTATTTCTTACCTCCAAAGTGCAGTGATACCATAGCTGATTATAATAATGCTTTGGTGCAAGAAACAAAACCTCAGTGCATGGGCGATGTGGTTAATTAAAAATTCCACAAAAAAAAAAAAAACAATATTGAGATGACGGTGCTTAGTCAAAACTCCATTTATGCAAATGCAGTATAATAAGGTATCCTAGTTTCGACATAGCTTATTCTGTATTGAATGGCACATGTACAAGCTGTTTTACATTTCAGTAGAAGGATTGCTGACATATACATACACCTCTCTTACTCTAAGAACAATAGGAGATGTCTGGTAGGAATTTCCCTCCACTTATATCCTCCGCATATGAAAAACATATAGAAAGCATTCCACAGTCTTGCCTTTTGGTGCTGGTGTTGCGGTAGTTTCTAGTAGAGTAGTGGCTGAGCTGGAAGGATCATCCTCACCCTCATCATCAATGGATATTTGGTCTGAAAAAGACAAATATAACACGTTACATATGTTTTGTATCATATTTTCTCATATATTTATTTTAAGATTTCACTTGACACGGTCATCATTCAATAATTAAAATGAAAATCAGACTGGTCACATGATTCATAAACTGCCACAGGTGTGCAGAAAAGGGTAATGAGGCATGAATGAGCTGGGTTATGTTAAGGATCATTTATGTGACTGGCAGGTGTGGCAGGTTATTTGCTAACTGATGTTAACGTTTAGTAAAGTCGCTCCATTGTAGCACTGCGCTATTTACAGCAAGGAAATGTTTGAATAGCTAATGCATGAGAGCAGTGTTCAGTGTGACATTAAGGTAACTGACGCTAGCTATTTTTGTCTGGATTGGACTGTATATTTTCTCTGAGAAAGCTGCAAGCTCCAAATTATACTGTTCTTAGTGATGAGTGGAAGAAGGAATACAGTGAGTGATGAGCAGGCAAAACTTCTTCAAAAATTATGTTTTTTTAGTACTCCTGGGTATAATTTATTTCAAATTATCAGAATTTTCAACAAAAAATTATCATCAAATCATGATTTTAGGAATTAGACTGCAATATATTAATATGTTATTAATTGTATTAATTTATTTAAATAGTTAAGACCCTGCAACCAACAGATAAAACATTTTGCAAGAAAAAAAAGACTACTGTAACTTGAAATACAATGCATGTTTAAAATGGGTTATGAATCTTGTTTGGATTTAAGCACACTTTCCTTTGAAGATGGAGCTTCATGATGTGTTGTACAATAATGCAGAAAAAATATTTATGAATATGTTATTCTGACATAAATACAGGAGCTTTGTTCCAGTTCTGTACTGATGGATATATATGGCTATATGTATGAATAAATGTGTATATACATATATCATAGGTGACATTGGAACTGAACCTTCTCTACTTATCTGGAAGTGCACTGTCCCAGTATCAGTAGAACCCAGCTGCCAAGGGATACAATCTGCTTTGTACATTCATTGCAGCATGACATACTAGATGCCCACAGTGAAGAACCAACAGAAAATTCATTTATGCCCAGCTGTAGGACTGATATCATGTACTGTCTGGAGCCTAGCCCTGGAGCACACCATGGGTCCTGAATTTGTAGATCATCTCTAGGTAGTTCCGTACAGAAGGATATGACCATGATTATGACATGTCTAGCATTACACTGCAGAAGACCCAATAAGTTCCCAAAGACTAACGGAAGGTATTCTCCGGTGGCATAAGCAAAGCTTTAAACCAGAAGCAAAAAGACTGTTCCTATTGCATCTTTCAGCATCATTATAATTTGTTTTCAGTCTGGGAAGAAAGTAATTGCAACTTTCTACCAGGCAAAGTTAACACAGTTTTGAATAATGCCTTACAGACCACTTGAGCAAAGGGTGTTACGCAACTACAAGCAGTTTAAGTCAGCTGTGTATGACTGGCATTTGTTGGTTTGCTCTTCTCTGACATGTCCTATTGTAGCCGGAGTGATACACTTGAATTGACCCTTAATGCTCAGAATAATTGTCATCTTTTGATCTAATCTCGTATTATAATGTTAAACTTGAAGCATGTCTGCATTATTAACTCCCTTATAATGGCATTTCTTTTGAGACTGTCAGTTTGTCTAAGATTATTTTTGTGTTGTAAAGTTTGATACCCTTTTGTATATAGTTGTCTTTTGGCAATTAAAACAACATTTTTCAACATCATTAAGAGAAGTATCACGTACTTTAACAGTAGCCTATCCTCGGCGTAATGCTTTTTGTGTTCAAAATTCAGTAAGTGATACAAAATGAAAGTGGCCAAGATATGTTTCCAGACATCTTTATTAAATACTTTATTTCATTAAAAGCTTGGCTGTAGGTGCTGAATTTATAATTTGCTTTGTGAAATAAGAAATGCATGTATGACTTATGATGATTTATTTACACATTTGCTATTTTTTCAAATGGAAACATCTGCACCATGTCATGGGGTAGCAGTCAATGTTTAAATGCAAAAGCAAAGAATTCTAAGTAAAAAAATTCATTTTTCATAAGTACAGTTACCTACTTATGTTGTGGTTTCACTAGTAAAATATCTCATGTACTGAGCTCAAAGTAAGACATTGCATTTGCAACATCGTGGTGACTGTTTCTCTGCAAGGATTACAGCTCTCTAGTGGCTCATATTTTAGGCTTCCCCATACATGTGTCTCACTAAAGATCATTATATTTTCTTGCCTGGTCATAAAAGAAGCAAGAAAATGTGGATTGCCTGAGACCACTGACCATTGTTTAGGGGGGGTTCCCCTTTATCTAATGTTTTGTGTCCATGGAATTGGTAAATATAATTTGGGGGATTACCTCATTTTTTGAGGTGTCATATTTGGTTGAATGTTATTGCTAGGTTTTGAGGTTGTGCAACCGAACATTTGTGGTATGGACATTGCTGTTCTATGGTTTTGCGGCAGAACCCCATACATGGTATAGAAATATTGGATCCTATGAGTTTCTACAGAGGGTAAGGTATCAGGTACAGTAGCTGCATCAGCAGTATGGCTTCTTGCTGGGAAAGAGCACTACAGATGCAATGTTTGCTCTGAAAGTGTTGATGGAGAAATATAGAGAAGGTCAGAAGGAGTTGCATTGTGTCTTTGTGGACTTGGAGAAAGCATATGACAGGGTGTCTAGAAAGGAGTTGTGGTATTGTTATGAGGAAGTCAGGAGTGGCAGATAAGTATGTAAGAGTGGTACAGGATATGTACGAGGGTAGTGTGACAGTGGTGCGGTCTGCGGTGGGAGTGACGGATGCATTTAAGGTGGAGGTGGGAGTACATCAAGGATCAGCTCTGAGCCCTTTCTTATTTTCAGTGGTGATGGACAGGTTGACAGACAAGATCAGACAGGAGACCCTATAGACTATTATATTTGCAGATGACATTGTGATCTGTAGTGAGTAGGGACCAGGTTGAGGAGACCATGGAGAGGTGGCGATATGCTCTAGAGAGGACAGGAATGAAGCCCAGTAGGACTAAGACAGAATATATGTGTGTGAATAAGAGGGAGGATAGAGGAATGGTGAGGATGCAGGGAGTAGAGTTGGTGAAGGTGGATGAGTTTAAGTACTTGGGATCAACAGTTCAGACTAATGGTGAGTGTGGAAGAGAGGTGAAGAAGAGAGTACAGGCATGTTGAAATAGGTGGAGAAGAGTGTCAGGAGTGATTTGTGACAGATGGGTACCAGTAAGAGTGAAAGGGAAGGTCTACAAGAGGGTATTGAGACCAGCTATGTTATATAGTTTGGAGACGGTGACATTGACAAAAAGACAAGAGTCAGAGCTGAATGCGGCAGAGTTAAAGATGTTAAGATTTGCACTGGGTGTGACAAAGATGGACAGGATTAGGAATCAGTATATTAGAGGGTCAGCTCAGGTTGGACGGTTTGGAGACAAAGCCAGACAGGTGAGATTGCATTGGTGTGAATGTGCTGAGGAGGGATGCTGGATATATTGGGAAAAGGATGCTAAGGATGGAGCTGCCTAGTAAGAGGAAAAGAGGAAGGCCTAAGATAAGGTTTATGGATGTGGTGAGAGAGGACATGCAGGTGGTTGGTGTGACAGTGCTTGATACAGAAGACAGGAAGAAATGGAAACAGATGATCCGCTGTGGCGACCCCTAATGGGAACAGATGAAAGAGAAGAAGATACAAGCCCTTTGTATATGCACACCTCAGCCTTTATCATTTCAAAAGAAGGCAGGTAACAGATCTGTGAATATTAGACTGGGACAGCCATAGGAATAAAAACACAAGAATATCTCATTTTTACACCAGAAATAGTTCAGTGTGGCAATCTATATAATAGGGGGATAACTCAAAATTCTGTAAACTTTATACTTGAGTCTGCTTTAAAATATGTCCATGTCATGTAAACTTCATCACAACCTACTATGGCTTATTTGCCCTGGAACTTTGTATTTTATAATATCCTCTTCCTGTGCTGCTGCAGATTACAGAATGGGGAGGGTTGGTCCTGTAAACCCATTTCTCTCTCACTCCTTCAGATCACCTCACCACTGACTTTATGCAATGCGAATCAACAGCAGGTCTGTTACTCCTCAAGACTGCAAAGCATAACCACATAGAAAGTGAAACATGCTAGCCACTTCTCAGAATCCTATGTTTTAGTGTAGGCCAATGTATTTTGAATATGCACAATTTTGCCAAAGACGCAAGTCACTATGGGAAAGCAGAAGATAATAAATAACTCCTTGTTTTCACAATTCATGATAAAAATAATGGCTCAGAAGCAAAACCACTATTAAACAAAATCAACCAATCCAAACTACTTTTAGTAGATAAACACTGGGTTCAATAACATGGTAAAGCAACCAACATCCATCTTTTCAATGGGGCATAGCCATAAACTGTTGTAAAATGAAAATAACTTGAGTATCTTTTCACTCACATTTATTTAATATTCGATTTTATGTGCTAGACTATAGATAATACAGTCATGTAAGTACAAGTTGGATATGGTAGACTATAGATAATACAGTCGTCTAAATACGAGTTGGATATGGTAGACTATAGATAATACAGTCGTGTAAGTACGAGTTGGATATGGTAGACTATAGATAACACAGTCATGTAAGTACGAGTTGGATATGGTAGACTATAGATAATACAGTTGTGTAAGTACGAGTTGGATATGGTAGACTACAGATAAAACAGTCGTGTAAGTACGAGTTGGATATGGTAGACTATAGATAATACAGTCATGTAAGTACAAGCTGGATATGGTAGACTATAGATAATACAGTTGGATATGGTAGACTATAGATAATACAGTCATGTAAGTACAAGCTGGATATGGTAGACTATAGATAATACAGTCGTGTAAGTACGAGTTGGATATGGTAGACTATAGATAATACAGTCGTGTAAGTACGAGTTGTATATGGTAGACTATAGATAATACAGTCGTGCAAGTATGAGTTGGATATGGTAGACTATAGATAATACAGTCGTGTAAGTAAATTTACCATAGCAGTAGAGGTTCAAATAGATCACTGCTGCAGTAGCCTAAGCTATATGGTTATGTCTTGCCTGAATATAACAGCTGGCCAGCTTCCAAAGCTTAAGGGCACTTTCCACATATACAGACCGTTGGAAGCTCAAGCAGAGCTTGGAGGTACCAAGCCTTTCAGAGCTTTCATGCCAACTAATGATGGGAGGCTAAAGCCCCAAAAAAGTCAATGCTAGGCTTGCAAAATTGAATGTCCTCAACCGGGCAAAACAAAAACATACAAACAATAAGGAAATGGAAATTCTAATTCCATAACTGGCATTAAACACCTTCTGTGTCCCCTTCTGACCATAACAGATATCTTAATGTCTTAGTGTTAATCCCCATTAAGTCAAACATCTTTTTAGTTGGGGAATTATTTATTTATTTGTTTGTTGCCTAGGAAAGTCCGACTATGCAGAGCCCATTTTCAGCAGAGATCCAAGCAGAAACACCACAAATATTTTGCATGAAATATAAAATCATAGCATAAAATATATACCATAAACATATATTTTACATAATGTACAGACATCATAAACATTTGTTTAATAAATGGAAAATAAGTTTAGATGACATGCATAGGCAGTGTCTGTCAATAAACTAGCCATGAATAGTCAGTATGCTCAGTGCTTTCTTGACATTATAAATGTTAACTTCCTTGTAAAAATAATTACCCATTGTACTAGAAGCCCAAATATTCTTGATCTTGAACTCACAAATATAGCCACTTCTTGCATACCACTGAATGTATCTTCCCTTGTGAAATCAGACCGTAAATCATTGCTGTTTTCCTTTAAAATTGGTGGTACTTCCCCTGCAAAGGCCTCTGTGTTTAGGAACATCTCTAAAGTAGGTTGTTTTCAATTACTTGATAACCTAAATAAATTCCACTGTAATCCTCCTCTGGCAGGCCCCATTGCTAAAGCTACCACTTACGTTTCTGACATCTACTCCTACTTGAATAGTCGTGTGGATAAGATAGTCCCTATCTGCACCAGCTATACTGAGAATTTTAAAAACAATGTCCTGTGGTGGAATACCCATGTAAATAAACTATATAACAAGAGAAAGAAATTACTTAATGCATATAACAGCTCTCATTATATTAGCAAAAACCTTAGGGGTACCATTAGGGAACTCAAATCTCAATATGAAATGAAAGTAGTCACTGAAACCAAAAAGAACTATATATATATTTCTAACTATGTCAAGACAGTAAGAACACCAGCCATGCTTGGAGCTAGTCTGCAATAATATTACTTCTCTGACCCACTCCCAAGGAAGGGCCACTTGCCTTCTAGGTGGACAAGCGCACAGAACCCCTTTCAAAAATAACTTGACATGAGAGTGGATTGAAAGAGGGGTATCCATGGGCATGGGCAGATATGCTGAAATGGCTAAAAGATGAACCTTGATAGAGGAATAAGAAAGACTAGAGGATAATATCTCTCACAAATATTTAAGAACCATAAACATATTAGCTTCGGAAGGGTCTTGGTTCTTAGTGTGACACCAACTATATATTTTTTCTGTTTGCTAGCATATGATTTCCTAGTAGGTAGGTTATTTCTCCCTTTAATAACCGGTGTGCATCTTCTATGTAGAAAATCAGACAGAAATATAACAGAAATCTGTTTTTTTAAAATGTTTTTATCTTACGGCATTTGATGTATGATTTGTTAATTGATGTGATCATGTGATGTTTTTACTGTATTTAACAAGACAGCTGACATAGTATGATACTCTGAAGAAGCCCTGAGGTTGCAGGGTGAAAGCGCTCAGTGTATTAATTTAATAAAGTCCTTCTGGTTTTAGTGTGGCCGTACTTGCGTTGGTGGCATTTTTTTATTTTTTGTGTTAGTAACTACCAGAGAGACAAAGGACATAATCAAAGCTGGATCAATAAAATAGATCAGAAAAGTGCTTCCTAAAAATATCAGATGTCAGTAATGACATACCAGTTAATATTTACCAAAGATCAGTTCTGAAGTGAATAGTGCTAGTACTACAAAAAGCACAGTAAGGTAAATGCATCAATTCACTCTTTGCTTACATTTCTACAAAAACTAATGGAGGAATCAAGAATATCAGTGAAATCAACAAGTATTTATTTTCTACTCCAAAATAGTCATCAAGGATCATATATCTACCAGGCATCCTTTTAATTGCTTGCAAATCTTATTTGCGTTCTGACTGCATCTGTAAGCATTCCTGTTGTATGCTACTTCTCTTAGAAGGCTCAGAGGCTGGACTTTTAATTGGTTTTATAGAAGGCTAAGTGAGTGTAGTTCATGTTACTGTTCATATTGTATAACTTAGCTGTAAAATTATTGCCTTAGAACAGCCTTTCTTGCTTTGTGCAGTATATCCTGTCTGTATTCACTGCTGGATTGTACAGCTGTTATCAGTCAGAGGCTGCATGTTAATGCTGATAATGTATGCAATTTAATCAATTTTACTTTTTATCTGTATACCTTGCATACTTTGCACTTCACATTCTGTAACCTTTGCACTAATTCTGCCTTATTTAATTTAATTTTTCAGTTGCATGGGGTTTCTTTCATGCGTGACCCCCACCCCCACTTGGGATTAACTACAATACACATTTTCCACTTCATCCACTGAAGCTGACTATCGTAACTAAATAAATCTCCAGGAAGCAAGAACCTGACACCCTACAGCTTTTCTGTTGTAATAGGTGAATTGCAACTTAGTTTTTGTTAGGTTTTTAAGGCTTAAAAGGTGTATGCACAACATCAGTGAAGGGGTCCAGCCAACTGACACTAGAATGGGCCAATACCTTGAATCAGCCTTACACACACACAGTCCCAAGCCTTTACTGTTTACATTAGTAAATTTTGCTTTTACTTTCAGCATAGTCTCTAGACTAATCACAACTCTCTCTAATTTACACTGCAGGCACATAAACAGGGCTGTTTGGCAGTTTTAAAGTATTCCAGAGCTACTTCAATTAAGCTTTTGTTAGATACTGATATTTTAAGCTCAGTACTCACCTTTAAACTGATAATTTTTTCAGGTCTTCTCCCTGTGGGGCTAAACCCGCTCCCTCCCCCCATAACATCAACCTTATACCTAGCCTGACCCCTCCCATACTTCTCTTCCACCTATCCCATAACGCCCCTAATTATTCCCCTATCATACTTCCTCATTATTGTACTCTACCTCCCCACCCATTTCTAAATAAGCCCATATAGTACTCCATCCTCTAAACTACTTCTATCCTGCTCATATTCTTTATCACACTGCCCTCAGCCACCATCATGTCCATCACAACTGTTACTTTGATCTTACTTCTCTCACTTACACTGTCTCTCCTAACAATAATCACAACTTTCCAGGCACCCAACATACCTCCTGCACATACCTGTACAACCAGCACCCATAATCCACAATTATCAAGTTACTCAGACATCCACCCTAGCTTATTCACAGCTAATACCTCTGTACTATGCAAAGTGAAAATTCTACCTCTCCAAAGACACTCTCCTTATCATACCACCAGCAGCAACTACACCATTTTTAGGAAAAAACTGAGAAGTATAACCTACACAATTGCCAAAGAGCTATTTCCCAGTGTGGTGATGTACAACCCAACCCTGGCCCAGCCCCCCTCAGCTCCAGCAAACCTAGCAAATATCTTATGCTATCAACCATAAATCTCCAAAGCCTTAGGAACAAGATACCTGAACTGCATGCCTGGATTTCTAAGTACAACCCAGATATTATAGCAGCTACTGAAACCTGGTTGAAATCGTATATAAAAGACACTGAATTTCTCCCATCAAGCTACTCATGCCTGAGAGTCGATCAACCCAACAAGAGAGGAGGAGGAGTAGCAATACTTTTCCCTAGCAATTACACATTAATCCCCTACTCAAAACCAACACCCAACTTCTCCCCAGCAGAAATACTAATCTCTATATTAAAACTTAACCATAAAAACATTTGCATAATTGCTCTTTATATTCCCCCAGGAAACAACATACCAATATTAGAAAACATACTTGCCTGGACTTCCCAAAATATAGATAATGAAACCATCATTCTAGGTGATGTAAATATTGACTGGCTAGATGCAGGCCACAACAACCCCTCAAAAAACACAAATCTTTACAACTTCTCCCAACTAATTGAAGACATCACTAGACCTCACAAAAATTACAACTGGGGCTCCACAATAGACTGGATATTAGTGTCCCACCCTTTCAATGTCATCAGTGCAGGCATACTACCTAATACCATTAGTGACCACCACCCAGCATATATCGTACGCAAAACTACTCCATCCACAGGCCAACACCAATACAAATCTATCAGAAATTTTACTAAGTTCCAATCATCCATAGTTAATGAAACCTTAGCTAAAGTAAACTGGAAACCCCTCAAATCCCTACCACTTAATGAGGCTGTTGAATTCTTTAACTCAACATTTCTAGACATCCTAAATAGGCAAGCATCCACCTGCCAAAAGCGAATAAAACATAACCATGCATGCTGGCTCTCAAAATCCACCAAAGAAGTAATGTCCACAAGGGATAAAATCTGGAAATCATAGCAGGAAAAACAAAGACCCCCTCACTCTACTATATTACAAGCAACTCCGTAACCAGGCAAAACGTCTAATAACCACTGATAAAAAAGACCACTACTTCCACATACAAAGCCAACATAAAAATAATCCCCAAAAATTCTGGTCTTCCATCAGCCAACTATTACACCCAGGCTCTCAAAGCAATCCATTCCCTGACCCACAAAAAACTCCCACTGAACTTGCTACCCTCTTCAATTCCTACTTCATTGACACCATAGCTAACCTAACCACCACCTTTCCTACAGTTAACAACACCACCACCAAGACAGCTTATGACCAAATCATCCCAGAAAACAAGTCTACCCTTAACCCTAACCTAAAATTCTCCCCCATACCCACCAGCACAATAAAAAAACTTTTACGTAAGCTAAAACCCTGTACTCTGGCCCCTGACAATCTACCCTCACACTTCTTGCAGTTAGCAGCAAACTCTATAGCTTATCCCATCAGCATACTCATTAACAGATCAATTCAAGAATCCCTTGTCCCAGACATCTGGATAAAAGCATTCATTCTTCCCTTACACAAAGGTGGCACCAACACAGACACCACAAACTTTCGACCCATAGCAATTCTCTCACCCCTCTCTAAAATACTGGAAAAATGCATCCATGCCCAACTCCTCAACAACCTGCATGAAAATCAAATGTTATCACCCCCTCAGCATGGTTTCAGACAAGGACACAGAACCACTACCGCCCTCCTATCCTTTCTTGATACAGTTAACCGGGCATGGGATTTTGGTAAAATAATTGCTTCACTTTTCCTTGACCTCTCCAAAGCTTTTGATACCATTTCCCACACTATCCTACGCTCTAAACTATCCACCCTCCACATTTCTCCCCTACCTTACAATGGTACAACAGCTATCTCTCCAATAGGCAGCAATCCACCAAATGGCAACAGTCTTACTCTCCCTTCCACAGGGGTACCCCAAGGCTCCATACTTGGTCCTCTCTTATTTAGCATCTTTATTAACAACTTTCACACCACTCTCCCACAATGCTCAGTAATCCAGTATGCTGATGACTCTACAATAATATGCACTGCAAATTCCAGCTCTGAACTCCAGCAAATTACCCAGAATGCCCTCACATCTACTGAATCTTGGATGCTTAATCATCTTGCCCTAAATCCAAAAAAACTAAACTAGTAATTTTTACTCCTAGGAAAATCACTCCATTTGATAAAAAAAATTTCACTATACAAGCCCAAGACAATACCACTATAGAAGTTGTCCCACACACTAAAGTACTAGGCATTATTATAGATGAAAACCTTAACTTTGACCTACACATAAACAATAACATAAAAAAAAAAAAAACACCAAAAGCTTGGTATGCTCTACAGGCACCAACACTTTCTTAGCCTCTCTGCTAGACAAACCCTTGCAACTACTTTTTTATTACCCTCTCTCATTTATGGTGCCCCTCTCCTCACTAATATCTGAAATTCTACAAAATACAAACTTGCTATGTGTTACAACAGAATAGCAAAATTTGCCACCAAGGCCACATTCTCATCCCACCACTGTAAGTCACTGAAACAATTAGGGTGGCTGGAACTCCCCCACCATCTTTCATTCACCCAACTAATTACTGTGCACAAAATAATCTACAGACCCACAGACTGTCCTGCTCTCTCAACTCTACTTGCCAAATACCATTCCAGCAGGCATCTAAGATCTGAAAATCATCTACTTCTAAAAGTAGATAAGCCCACCTTACCTGCTGGTCAACTCCTCTATGCCTTCACCATCGCCAAACTATGGAACTCACTTCCGCCTTCTATAAGAAACACAGGCAGCACCACCACCTTCAAACAAATGCTGAAAAATCATCTCAACTCTTCCTGGCTATGTTCCTGCTCTATAACCTAACCTCTTCACTCTCCGTATATGATTACTAAACTCCTATGTCTTTTGCTACTAGTGACTGATGATATTTTCTCCATATTTATTTTTATCTTCACTTGTTGATTCTGGTACAATAATACTGATCTCTGTTTATACCAATCTGATTGAATTAATTGAATTCTGCTTTAATGTATATTTTTTGTATATATTGCTGTAATCAAAGAAACTAGGTTCCTGCTTTTATGTATATATTCTGTATATGTTACTATATTTACTATCTGTAACACTATTTCTGCTTCTGTACTAATTAATGTTTATATTTTTTCTGTATCATGTTGGAGCTTTTCTCCCCGGGCCTCCACTGAAAATGGGCTCTTTTAGGCCCAGTGGACTTATCCCAGTAAACAAATGCAATAAATAAATAAAAACATTTTTTACAGCATGAACAGGAGAAAATATGTTAAACATTTTGATGTGTGAATCTGAAATGTCCAGCAAAAGATAATTTTTATTCTTGCAGTAGAAAACTGCATCAACCACTGCGTGCTACATTTTTACAGTTAGTACAAACAGGGGAAATCATTCATAAAGAGAAAGCATTGATGCACGGCCTGAGAGCAGACTGTAGAATCTTTGTCCACAAACTCTGTTCATTTTTCTACAGCTTGTTTTTCCTACCCTTCATATGAATTGATGTATGATTTTCTTGTAGATTTTAAATACTCTGTTTATTATTGATTTCTGCAGAATTGTTGTTCTAATCATCTACTGCCCTTTGTGTGAAAACATACTTCCTTAGTCTTTCCCTGAGCCCTGTCTTCTTGATTTTTGCAGATTTTTCTCTGAAAGGGAAGTTATATGATATGCCATTGACAAATTGTTCAAAGCTTGATTTTGGAAATTTGACAAAGTCAAGCTCATTGGTGGTACTTTGCAAAAGGAGAAACATCCTTCTATTTTTATTACAATTGTTTCTGGTTTATGTAAACAAAAGCATCTTTCCTTTTTTGTTGTTGGCACAGCGTCACCTCCAAGCACACCCTCAGTTCCTTTACTTTGTTTATTTCATGCACTTATTTGCATTTCTTTGCATTGCATATTCACTGATGTTTTAGGATATTCCCTCACTTTCTGTTTCACTTTTTTCCTGTCCAATCTCTTCATACATTCTTTGCAAATCTGTAGCATCTGCAAAAACATCTTTTTCCAGCAACATCTGCTACACTGTTTTTGTTAAGCACACTGAAAAACAGCACAGCCAGTAATGACTGCTTGTGTTACCTCTCAAGCAACTAGCCTTTCTCATAACTGATTCTATTATTGTGTCTTGACTAATGTTTTGTCCAGTAAACAATTATAACATCAGCGACTATCTCACAAAGTCAATTTATTTAAGATGAATCGATCAAATGGGTTGGAAATTATAACTTGCTTTTGGGTTTTTGACCCCCAGAGAGAAGTACAATAAGGAAAAAGTGTAGGGCGCTCTCCCCTTCCTATGTAATGATGTTTCGAAGTTGATCAATTCGGTATCTTTGTCATGACTGAAAGGGCTTTAATGGCATGTCATTTGTGCACTGCTCTGTACCTGTTCTATCCATTCTACTTTGCAAGGGCCCACTGAAAAATCTATTTAATTTTTGTTCATTAAAGTTTCTTGTCTAACACCTTTCTAAAGTTTAAAGTACAGAGGAACAGAATAACTCAGTGTCTATGCATACTTTATTCATTTCAAAATAAGTAAAATCTTTTCACCTTCACTAGGTATGGAACAAAAAGCATCTACATAGGTTCTTGTCGATTCCATCTTTTGAAGAGACCATAAGGAAGTTTCCCATGAAGCCATGATATTGTTAAAATAATACTGTGAGGAACATATTTATAAACTCTTGCTTACTGAACACCTTAACATGAAATGCAATAAAATACATCTGTGTACTGAATGCCAGTGAGCCATGAAATAAAGAAACCAGGAAACTGCACCGCTGCCTTATAATGTAACATTCTTAACTCATTTACTCAGGAGCAGCTCTGTGAGTTGTTTTCTTAAATACTGCTAAAAGTGTGAAATGAGCTTTTGTGTTCATGAAAACAGTGCAACAAAAACATAACTATATCTGCTGCAGCATAAATAACACTAAAAAGTTCAATTTCTCTAATAAAATGTCTTCTAGAAAGAGATTATTAAACATATCAAAACACATTTGTTTTCATATTAAACATCCTGTGATTATTTTAGGTAAATACATAACTAATGATTAGTATGAAAAAAGTGGTACAGATTTATAATGGGTAAAAAGATTGCAGTGAGTGAGTCTCGTAAGTGTATCCTGCAGAACCCCATACAGCACATGTATAAGTTCCAGTCAGTGACAAAACCAGTAAGGACATGCTAAAAACAAGGATTGACAAGGCAAGCAAAAGGAAGTGAAGGACAATAGAAGCCTGATGCAGGCTGGTGGTGTACGAGATAGCCAACAGGTAGCATGCAGAATGCTATTAGATAACATCTCATTGCATGATGCTACAATGACAAAACTAAGGGCAAAAAGAAAGAATCCAACCAAGATCTGCATTGGAAAGGAAGGGATTGTTAAACAGAATTATACACAAGATAGTGTAGATATGACAAAGGGACTTGAAAATGCCATTATAGCTACAGTACAAATATATCAGTATGCAAATGGTAAGAGAGAGACAAAAGCCAGGTACAGAAAATAAATATACTGTTACAGCAACAGTACCTTGTAACTGGTGTGCAAAGGAGTGAACTCTTACTGTGTAGGTGATCAGTGTTAACAGTGCCTGATGATTGTAACCAAAGAGCATAAGTGGCAAAATGTATGAGGCATAGACTGCATCATGAACACCATCCAACACTGGTGCACACCCACATTGACAGTGAAGACAAGCAGAAGCTCACTGGAGTGTTCTGACCATGAGGCATCAACAACGATCCCATGCAAACATATGCATGGTGTGCAAAGTGACCCATGTCGGAAAGATGAAGTCCCCTCCTGGATTGGCGTAGTAAAGGTACCAAGGCAAAGTAGGTAGCAAGAGACAGAGATGACCACAGTGGTTTGGTTAATACCTTGATGTACACACAGACCAGCCTGTAAATTATTTACACAAAGGAATTTAACAACATTCAACATAGGCACACTTTCATTTGCCTCAACAAATATATTTGTATCTACAGATAGATTGATGTGTGTGTATATGTATATATATATATATATATATATATATATATATATATATATATATATATATATATATATGCATATATATATATATATATATATATATATGCATATATATATATATATATATATATATATATATATATATATGCATATATATATATATATATGCATATATATATATATATATATATATATATATATATATATATGTGTGTGTGTGTGTGTGTATATATATATATATATATATATATACACACACACATACATACATACAGAAAGAATATATTATGCAGACTCTCTACCAAACAGGTATATTCCATAAAGAAGCCTGAAAGGGCTGCTACATTCCACACTTCCAAGATCTTCGGGTAGACTCCTGCTTACACATTTCTGAACCTTTGAATGAGGATCTAACTCCTTGGTTCACTGTCTTCAGGCAATCTCCTTGTACAAAGCAATGATAGGCAATTAATGCCTCTTAGCTAGGTAATGCAGTGATTTTTTTATTATTATAATCCTGTGAAAATTTCCCACATACAAGTAATTTGACACATTTTAAGGCTTCTGCACATTTTGTAAACTTGTCCATTCAGTGATTTAGCAGAATATCTTCCTATAGCTTCGCTGTAATTTGATGAAACACATCAGAAAATAAAGGTAAATCAAATGTAAATCTGAAGCACTGTGGTGTTTTTCTTAAATGATAGTAGTTGAAAAGTGTTCCTCTTGCAGGTGATCATTAAAGTCAGGTCCATTGCTGCACTTTCAACTGAGAACTTCAGTGATGATACAATATGTTTTGTTACTGGCAAGGCATAAGCAACTTGCCTGAACTCTTGCCAAAAAATAAACTTGTTTTCCTTTATGCAGAATGCCTTCCTGCAAAGTCCTTTGTCTGATTAACAGTTATGTATGCTTTCTCAGATGCTTACTTCTGTGTGTGTTGGTGGGGGGGGGGGGGTCTTTCTATGCATTAGATGACAAGCATGTTTTTTGAATGGCTACAGACAGAATCCATTTTCACTCTCACAGTACAGATAGAGGACCCATTTATTGTGCATGGAAATTCATATCTGCATGAGTAATGTAAATAGTTTGTAGCCTGACTGTCCCATCCTGATTTGCATTGTTTAGTTTGAGTTGTTATCAGTTTTCTAGAGAAGGCAGGCAAATTCTGACCAAAAGACACATTCCCATCCAACTTTTACAGACCCATTGTGAGTGCATGCATATATCTGTTTTCAGAAGTGACTCGTACCGGGTGAAGTGAATGGACTTGTTCAGGGCTACACAACCAGCAAGCAAAGACTACACCTCTCATAATCAGGTTATTTAGTTGAAATGAATTTGCAGATCATTGATTTACCTCATTAATTAATTTTTTCTATACAGGTAATTATTTCTTATTATTCATTTAAAATCCTAAAAAAATACCACCACTTGCATTGTGTGTGCTTGTTTAAAGTGATCTTTGTTTACAGTAAGGCAAAATCTGGTGGCCAAAATGGGGACCAAACCTTTTTTAGGAATTAGGACTAGCACCTTTAACTATAGGAGGTATAACATGAAATGCTATTAAACAGCGGGTGTTGAAGCACAGCAGATGATTGCTTTTAGGCTCTTAATACCAAAGGTGCTCTGTTTCAGTCCAAAAAAAACATCCTACAATGTATTTGCCTTTTACTTCAACTGTGTCAGCCTACAGGTAAAAAGACAGGGACTCAAGTAAATCAGTATTTATAGATATTGGGTCTCACTTCCTACTTCTGCCCTGAGTCCTATATAAAGAGACCATCTTTCATATCCAGTAAAGTGTTTTTTTCTGTTTATCTACCTCCTCCATAGCTTTCAAAATATTCCAGTACCTCTCAACTACAGGAGTAAGCCCATGTAATGGCAGATCTCATACTGTATGTGAGTAAACATTCTGTGCAGCAGACTGTATAGTGCACCTTTTAAGGCAAATAATTATCAAAGCAGCAGACCCTTCCTAACATATGCAGGTGTCCTCTGGTCACTCACACCCACAAAGGACATGTCGCCAGAAGCAGCAGAACACAGCAGATATTTCAGGAAGCAAATCAGTTCTCCAAACTTGCACACAGACATGGGAATATTAAAACCATATTAGTGTAAATAAAGCCTGCGAAATCCACAGCCATGCCTTTATGATGAAAGGCATACAGCTTTGCTAAACATCCACTTTGATGGACAAGTGGAGTCAGAGCTATATCATGGTCAAATGGGGCCCTAGGCAGGGTAATGGACTAAGGCCCTCATCCATGCCATTTTACTTTTACTTGACCATCTCTCCTCATCACCAGCCCCCTTTTTCCCATTTTTTTCTACATAGGGTCGGGGTATCATGTTAACTGTCACCACCTCTCGTGATTCAGTGCCACGCTGATGCCTGACTGTCGCAGATCTTCTTTCACACAATCCATCCACCTCTTTGCTGGACAGCCTCGCTTCCTCTTACCTTCTTCGTGTCTGTCCCAAATCTTCCTCACCAGATTGTCTTCTGCTTTTCTGCACATGTGCCCAAACCACCGTAATCTGTTCTCTTTGATCTTTTCTGCAATTGGAGCTACTTTGGCTTCTGCTCTTATGTCCTCATTTCTTCATCTGTCCCACAATGTGCATCCTGTTAGCTTTCTCAGGCACTTCATTTCCATCTCCTCTAGTTTCTTCACCTGATCTGCCTTTACTGCCCAGGTTTCTGTACCATACAGTAGTACTGGTCACACCACTGTCTTGTACACCTTACTTTTCAGCTTCTTTGGAATTTTTCTGTCATGCACTACGCCTGATACTCTATGCCAGTTGGCTGCAGCCTGTCTGATTCTAGCATTAACCTCTTCATTCAGACTACCCTTCTCCTCAACCACCCCTCTCAGATACCTGAAGCTGTTTACCTGTTCCACTATCTACCCTTTTATCTCTATTCTCAGCTTCTTCTGATTTCCCCAATTTGCTGCCATTACCACTGTCTTATCCATGCTTAGTTTAATCCCATGTACCTTCAGATTTGCATTCCATTCTCCTATCCTTTGCTGAAGTTCTAGCTCAGAGTCTGCCTGTACTGCCACATCATCTGCATACAGCAGCTTTGTTGATCTGTCCCCTCCAACCCGTTTTCTAATGTAGTCCATCACCAGTATGAACCCTGGTGTACACCCACTCCCACTGGGAACCTCCTCTTTGAGGCCGAACACTGTTCATACTTGAGTCACTGATTCCTTGTACATAGCCTGCACTAATTCTACCAATGTTTCAGGGACTTCAAACCACCACAGTACTGCCCAGATCAGCTTTCTTGGGACCTTGTCATATGCTTTCTCCAAGTCTAGGAATGCGCAGTTGGACTCTCTCCTCATCTCTAACTTCTTCTCAAGTATCTTTCTCAGTGCAAACATTGGGTAAATTGTGCTGCATCCTGATCTGAATCTGAGCTGCTCATCTCCCATCTTACATTCTATCTATCAGTCATGCTCTCCAGAACTTTCATAGGTTCATAGATTCATAGATTAGTACTAAGCTAACTGCCCTTGTGAGACATTTTAAGCCTAGCCAATTATCCCTTGTGAGACTCAAACCCTGCACCTTGTGTTTGCAAGGCAAACACCTTAAACATTAGGCCACCCTCCCAACCCTTCATGCAGTGTGGTAGGAGTTTGATGCCTCTGTACTGCCCACAGTTGTGGATGTCCCCTTTGCTCTTTTACACTGGCACAAGTATGCTTATTTTACAGTCATCTTGGATACGCCTTTCTCTCCACATTGCTATTAGTACCCTCAGGAACCATTTCTCCCCTATCTCACCCAGCATCTTTATCATATCTGCTGTGACCTCATCTGAGCCTGATGCTTTCCCTGACATCATCTTCCTTAGTGCTGTTCTTACTTCTTCTAGGGTGGACACCTCTTCTTTTCTCATCATAGGCTATTTCTGGAGCAGTACAGCTTCTGTGGGGTTTTCTTCATTCAGAAGCTGCTGGAAATACTCCTTCCATCTGCCTTTGAAGTCCTCTGGGCTGGTGAGCAGGTTGTTGTTGGCATCGCTTGTGAAGGGTGTCTGACTATCTTCTTTATCTTTCTGTCTTTGCCTTGCAACCTGATATAGTTTCTTTGTACCCCTTACTGAGTCACTTTCCAGAAGCTGGTAGAGTGCCTCCGATGCCCTATTCTTTGCTATTGCAACTTCTTTCTTAGCTTCTTTGTTAGCCAACCAGTAGTCCTTCCTAGCCTGGTCAATCTTTTCTATCTCCCACTTCTTCCTGCACTCCTCCTTTCTTTTGATGACTTCCTGGACTTCTACATTCCACCACCAGCTTTCCATACCTGGCTTGGCTACATATCTTTTCTGTAGTCCTAACACATGCTGTTAATAGGCGTTGCCACTCTTCTTCAACTCCACCTATTTCCTCCTCTTCTTGGGGTGCTAGAGCCCTGAGTAATTCCTTGAACTGCTGTACTTTCTCTCCAGTCAACTTCCAGGTCTTCAGCCTGATCTCTGTTGACCTGAGAGCCTTCTCTGACCACTGCTTGCAGCTGATTGTGGCGACTAACAGTTTATGCTGGGGGCCGACTGTTTCACTGGGGATGACTTTGCAATCATGGATTCTACCCCAGTGCCCTATCTGACCATCTCTCCTCAATTACCGTAAATAATATTCACATTTTTTTTCAATGTACATACTATTATGGACATTTATCTGACAGAAATAAAGTCACGGCTTCTAGTCGGCACTTGCAGGGGAGGCTATCACAGTCCACATTTCTCCTTTAACAGGGTATTATGCTCGGTGAAGTAAATGCAGCATCTCTGTTTAGAAAGTGCATACAGGATGAATTATCATGGCACATGATTTCAAATGTTGCGGTTTTCTGTTAACACATTCAGAATCTGTACTAACTGTTCAGCTGACTGAAGTTTGTGTGTGTGATTCTGAGTTGCTAAAACAAAGCCTTTCTTACCTTTGGTGTCATATAATTGTTAACATCTAACTAAGCTTTTACCATATTCGCCAGATGCATCTGACTCATCTAAGGATATTACCTTCCTTTTTGACCTCTCTGTCTTTAGCATTGTTGCTTTGGATTCCTTCACATATGTTTATTGGCAGAATTTCTCAGACCACTAAAAACGTATGCAGCAATTTAGCACTTTCACTTTATATCTTATTGGAGTTAACCCAGCTAACACAGGGCCCTAGACCTGTGTACCTAGGGAGCATTATGATAGAGTCAGCTCTGGCTGTAGAATGAAAAAGCGCAGAAATACAGAATAAATGTTATCCAAAAACTCAGCAATGTAATGAACAGAAAGAGGTTCATACAAAGACTATGAAAATGCATAAACAACACCAAGATGAACAAGTTAGGTCTGCACATGGAAAAGGCAAAAAAAATCTATACATACCCCAGACCAGTCACTTCAACACCCTCTATACCCCCTTTCTAACGATAATAGGTATCTTGGCACTTTACCTGAAATCCCCATTCGACTTCTATGCTGGGAGACTTCAACTATCCATCAATAAATCAGCTGACCTACATTGCCAGTGGTTGGCATGCATCCCCCCCCCAATATTATAAATGTTAACTCCTTTGTACATAAGTTAACCATCTTACTTTGGACTCAAATAATTTGACCATGTTCCTCAAAAAAATGGCCATTTCTTACACAACTCCAAATACATAATCTTCCCTTCTAAATCAGATAATAAATTGATGACATTTTCATTTAAATCTGGTAGTTCTTCTTGTGCAAATACAGTTGTGTTTAAGGTCTTCTGAAAAGCAAAACTTTAGTTGATAACCTAAATGAATTCCACTGTAATTTTCTCCACTGCTAAAGCTGCCGCCCATGTCTCTGATTTCTACTGCCACTTACATGCGTAGTTCTATGAACAAGCCACTCCCTATCTGCACAAAATACAGCGACAAATAAAAAAATCAAACTTCTATGCTGGAATATACATATAAATAAACCACATAAGAAAAAAAAATTACTTAATGCTTATAAGAGGTCTCAATTATAGCTACCTTAAGGACATACTTAAACATAGTAGCAATCAGCTTAAGGGAACCATTAAGAAGGCAAGGTTGAACATGAACTTAAAATAGCCATCGAAACCAATTTAACTACAGATTTTCCTTTAACTGTGTCAGAAAGTTAGAGCAAACACCCAGCAATGCTTGGAGTGAATCTACAATAACACAACTCATTCTGCTCAAAATGAAATAGCTAATATCTCTGCTGACAAACTTAGGGCACATGTTACTCCATCCACAATTATAGCTATTCCATAAATTCCACAGTCTCAGCCACCTCATCCTATAATTATTATAGGATGTCCACTAAGACAAGCCAAAGCCTGAAAACACCTTACCCATGGGCCCTGATAACAAACCAGGGCACACAATTGTAGGTAGCAAATATAGGAGAACTTCTACTTAACCTCTTTAATCAATTTCTCTCCCTTGATTGCATTCTCAAAGCCTAGAAAATGGTTATTGTAATGGCATTAAACAAGGATGGTCCAACCATGGTACAGACCCACTAGTATCAATAGTCTTATATGCAAATTTATAAAACAAATTATCTCAGATCTCATTAATCTGGACATTTTTTTTAATTTCTTAACCCTGGATTGCCACAGTTCACTTTTGTTAAAGGCAAGTCCTGCTTCTATAATCTTGTGTGGTGGATATTTAACTGGCCATCTTATAGAACCCATGTGGTTTGAGTTGTAGGTCTGACTTCTGAAAGCAAATTAATTAAAAGTGGTCACCTGTTGGGTCCTTTCATCTTTGGCAAGGCTGCTGGCCTGTGGTTATCTAAGTTTGAAGATTACTGCAAAGTGGATGTTGCTGTTCATTTTTCCACTGATTCACAATAGCTCCATCATGACATTCACACAAATTTTTGATTCCATATTTCTTACAGTGGATAGAAAATGTAAATCATTATCCTTAAGAAGCTCATTTCTTTTTGGCTTTAATTGATACTCCTTAAGAAATCTGAGAAAGATGCATTAGAATTAGAGCTTTATGGCTGTAGACCTACAGCCATTTCAAATTATAACTATAACATTTTTGGCAAGGTTAGTTAATAAAATCAATTCTGCCTAAAATCTCTAGTATCATTCATCTAAACTAATTTGGTTTCATTCTGTAGGAGATATTATTATTCAAGCTATAAGACGATACTATAAAATAAAATAAAATAAAATATTTGCTCTTTGGATACATAAAAGACATTTCACACTGTGAAGAGAAATAATTTTTCTTGTGTTTCTACTCATTAGGTTTGCCAGGTTAATCACTAAACTGCAGCCAAGCTTTGTTTTCTTCCAAAAAAAGTACTTATGTGCATGTTAATGGCTCAGGTACATCTACTTGCATTCATTAAAGCAGTGTACAGAAAGACTGCCTCTTACCTCAAGACTCACCAGGTTAGGATATATATATATATATATATATATATATATATATATATATATATATATATATATATATACACACACACACACATAAACGCACATTTACTGCTAAACCTATCTATGCAACATTTCTCTGTAACAAGCACTTTTGTTCCAATACCCTTTAAAAAACATTTGATTTTGTATTCATTCTTATGCACAGCATGCTTTTTGAATATACAGATTGTTTACTTTTGTTTTTATATTTTTGGATTGTGCAGAAAAGGGTCTTTTGACTAGCCACCTCTCTGGTTAGTACGTATATCAAAGAATTACTTTCATAGGCAGACAGGATATTTAATTTCTTCTATCAGGACAGTTTTCATACATAATTTCATTATGCATCCCCTCCTTATTTATATTACAGTAAAGATAAAATAAAGTGGAGTAAATTTATCTGGAGGGGAGGGACTTCTAGAATTCCACGGGATGTTATGACCACATCATAAGAAGAAAAGAGAGAAGGGGCTATAATCTGAATGACCCAAACAAATTAATACACACTCAACTGTGGATTAATCATCCTTGTTCAAACATTGCTTTAGATAATGCTTGATTCAACCTGTTTAATAGGAAGCTAACAGACACATTTGGGAGACACTATGAGTCATTAACCACATCAAGCTCTGTTGATCTTTAGCTTGAGGCTATACAGATTTTGAAAAAAAATGCAGTTCTTTTCTAATATTTCCTTTCCCTGGAACTGGTTTCCTTTGTCAGTAGGGGTACCATGCTCAGAGAACTGGCAAAAGAACTGCAGAGATCCTGTTAAAGATGACTTTTCATCAGACTATTTTTAAATCTAATTAATCTGCAGATTGATGTGATCTCATATCATGCTTTAGTGCCTACACTATGTAGGAGAATTAAAAATATGTATCTCCTGTATTTTCATGAGATGTAATTTAGTGGTGGAAGGATTATGCATTTGGCTTAGTTGATTCATTTTCTGAAGCTATCTAGCACTGAAGCCACTGACAAGATAATGATTATAAGGATGAGGAAGGATCTGCCACACTAGATATGTTTTGAAGCCCAGTATACAAATATTATTATTATGAATCTTCCAGAATATGGTAATTTAAAAGAAAAGTTTAAAGAGTAGTGGCTTCTTCAAATAATGGGCTAGACTTATAATCATGTCGGCATAGATATGGAGATACAGGGAGACGAGTTACTGTCTTTTGGTCATGCCTTAGAATTTATTTGTGGTGGAAGAGGACTATTTCCTATACCTTTGCAAAAGAAACGTACCTCAAATACAAAGTTAAAAGTATTACATGTTTATCAACAGAAAAATAAGGCATTAGTATGACAGATTCATATCCCAACATATCCCTCACCTCAGAAATAAACTTCCACTACATATGAAGTAGAGTAGCATCCTTGTGACCTTTAAGGTAAACCTAGATAATTAGATGGGTAGCCTTAAATTCTCCCCTTGTCAATGTTGTGTTGCCTTCCTTCTGGCTGGAGTGAACTTTTGAGTATGGTTTATTGGCCAGACTCTGAATGGTCTGAAATGTATGCTATGAAAGGTATTTAGCATAGTGTACATAATAAACTGGCACCAGCAAAAGCAACATGAAGTGTATGGGTGATTCTAAGATACAAGGGGCAAAACAGAGTGGTTAAAGAGTGTATAATGACTCAAAATGAGGAACTTCATGCAGATGACGCACACAGTATATGACCTGAAATGGTTTTAGAAATGTAAAAGGTGTAGCTCAAAGGTGTATACCCATTATTTTTTACAGTGAGAATTATGATGCACATGAGGGGAATTATGTTTGGATTAGCAGCAGCTCTAGTTCAGCAACATGTGTTAATGACCCCAATCTAAGCCAGATCCCACAATGATGTGTGCCATTGCCATCAGCACCAATGAAGGAAGTACAGACATCTCCTGACATACCATCAAGCTCACTGACCAGCAGATTGTAAACCATTTCCATGTGGACAGGAAGACTGAAAATGACTTAGTCAAACTATGTTGCCCACACATTGAATCAAGGGAGATTCTTGTGGATACCAAAGGTATATGTAGCTGAACCATCTTAGCTACAGGGACCTTTAAATACCTACTGGGCATGGGTTATGTATATTTATCAGCTTCAGAAATCCTAAACTAGTTCTGTGATATTATTTTGCAATATATGCAGGAGCATATCTGGTTCCCAAGCAGGCATTTTAAGACATTGCCCATTTCCCTGAGGCCCTTGAAGTCAGACTGCGAGCACTCATGTATACTGGCATCAATACCCCACTCGGTCCCTTACCCACCAGGTGGCTTGTAATGTCCAGCACATTATATATCCATATACTAGGTCAGTTCCCATAATTTTCACATCTTACACACATTCAATCTATACAAAAGGTTCCTGTGAGAGGATTCCCACAAGGTCATACAGTTGGCAAGTGCTCACACATGAACCATGAAAACAGAGAACAGGCCACACATACGTTGTGTGTTACAGGCAATGATGAATATGTCAGAGAGCCCTGATTAATAACCCCATCAGCACCCCCACACCCACAAACAATGCAGGAAATGGCCTATAGCACAGCACATGTTAAAATGCATAACATAGTAGAGAGGGCATTTGTTCTACTCAAGGGATGCTTCTGTTGCCTAGAAACATCAGGAAAGGTACTGCTATGTAGTCTAGAAATCTCAACAAGATTTCTGCTTTGTGTACCATGCTGCTCAGCATTGCATTGTACAAACAGTTGGAGCAGCGGGTGAGCATCTTCTGTGTATCTTTAATACTAGTTGTATTAGCAGTGGAAAGTCAGGTGAGGAAAACAGCTGCATTACCGCAGCCTAAGGAGAGGCAGATGCAATGTACTGAACAATGGCAAAGAGGCAGCATCAGCTCCACAAGTACGGGCCATAACACAGACAATAGAAAACAAAATGATGCACATGTTACTACACCAAGGTTGTGTAGGGCACTGCATGAACTGGCCATGATTTGCATCAGGTATCACCATGCCTACACATACCAGGTGGTGGACAGGGAGGGTAATCCTCACTGGCACTGGTGGAAAGGACACAGTGACAGGTGACTGCAAAATTATGAAATGAGATAAGGTCATGTGTAGCCATTTACTCTGGAAGGTGGTGGGGAGATAAGGATCACAACATCCAATGGTGAAGTTAAGCTGCCACAAAGTAACAACTGGCACTGTCCACTGTGTAGGCCTGTTGTGTGCAGCCCATGGCAGAAAAGGGGTAGATCTACAGACACACAAGCATTCACCCAAATGGAAAATATCCATGTGCTAAATTACCATTCCCCATGAAGTGTTCATTGCCCATAAGCAAGGGTGGCAGTTTGTGCGCGCACGCCCTTCACACAGGGGGCAGAACTAAATAAACATGCATAGTGATGAAGCCTCCCGGGTGTTGAGCCAGAGCAACATTGTTGTCCATGACCTAGGCAATGTCCTCAACTAGTGGCATCAGTCTGTACATCCTGCATCCAAAGGTGACAGTAATGCCATCTCAGCAATGGTCTATGTAGTCTAACTCTGGATGGTGTATTGCTGCCCCAGATCCAGAGCTTCCTATGCATGGAATCTAAAGGCAGAGCAGATGGTGGTTGCAATTTGTCACATGGAAACACCTTAGGAAGCAATATTTGTCACCAGTGACTCCATTAGCATTGACTGCTCCCTTTTCTCATACTCTATATCACTATGCACTTGTTGCACATCATTCCAAAAATCCATGAAAGATAATAATCTTCCCGACAATATTGTGGGCAGCAGCCAACTGTGCCTGGATTACATATTACATCCACTGATTAATATCAAGAGGCACAGCCATACTAGAGATGTCCTGGAGTCATGGTAATGCCTATCCCTCAGACTCACATATGCAGAGGTACTCACACGCAAACTACCCAAAGCTCAAAGACATCCTAAAAGCCTCACTCAGTGTCCCTGCTCACACTAAAAAAGGCAACACCTCACACAAAATAACTCTGAAAATCATAGTAGCCCCACTTACAAGCCCATAAGGCAACACACCAGACAGCAAAATACTCTAGCTATTGGGGATTCCATCATAAATTATACTGATGCCCCCATTACCAGGCTAAACAAGGAGAAGATCACAGCGAGCTGTCTGTCTGGAGCCAGGATCTGCCAAATCATGCATGCACTTAGGTCTTTAAACCAGTAGTGGTATGACATGGTCATAGTCCATGTAGGCATAAACAACCTAAGATGTACCTCACTGAACTATATGTAGTGAGACATGATGGAGCTCTCTGAATGTTTGTCCCATGCATGTAAGAATCTAGCCTTGAGTAGCATTCCACCTTCACCAATGACGATGCCACAGTACCAACAAAAAATAATTGACTTCAAAAATTGTCTTAGTTTATGCTGTCACAACAAGGGGATCCAGTATCTGACAGCCTGGAGAGACATAATCAATAAACCATGATGCCTTGATAGAGATGGTTGCACTTGTCACCGCTTGGCTTCTGGATACTGGCAAAAACTTTATCTATCCCCATAGTACCTTTTTAAGGACGTGCCAAGCTATTAAACCTTCCAACTTAACAAAAATTACTCAAGACTACTTAAATGTACTGCTGTGAACTCTAGGAGTTTAAATAAAAAAAACTGTACTCCCTGGAAGCACTCCTCATCCTGAAGGACACAGACATACATGCAGTCATGGAAACATCGTTCAGAACCATGGAAAGCACTGCAGCTATCAAAGGCTACATACATTTTGATCCCCCTCAGCTCAGGATAAAACAAAGGGAGGAGGTGTTTATAAAGGGCAAGTACACTGCTAGACTGGTCCAACAACATGACTTGCAGAACCAAACAAGCTGAAAAGACCACTTAGAACGATCCAGAAAGGGTGCCCACGAACAGAATCCCAAGGCTCGGACAACGACAACTGGATGGATAAAACCACTTTTATTTAACAGAAACAGTTGAATAAGCCAAATAAGTTAAAATAAATCAATTGAATTAGTCACTAGGTTTGACCTCCGTCAGACTTTCTGAGAACCATGAACCAATGTCAGAAATGGGTTTTTAAATTCATTTTGGCGCCAACTACTTGCCAAACATTTACTAATTAAAAGGGCAACACTATACTATAACGTATAATACGCCAGCAATTGCCAACCCACAGCATATGCCAAAGTTCAACATGTGCAAAGCATGCTAATATAATTTACATGATAAAAACTGATAAATAGTGTTATTTACATAGTATTATTTACATGATAAAAAGTTGAAATGACAACTAACTACAATTCCTACTGCTAATGCATTAAGATATACTCTCTAACAATGTATAATAAATCTAAGTGTCCCTAAAACGTATAATCCTATACTAATTGTACATGCAACTTAGTCAAATACTGCAGTACCAAATTTACATAAAAACGTAGTATGAAAATATATATAGAAATTGGTATGAAAAATGTTATGAAATGTCAATATGAAAAAAGGCGACAGAATGTGAAATACATCAATACAAGAAATGCATCAATACAAGAAATGCATCAATACAAGAAATGTGTGTATATATATATATATATATTACTAATTACTTGTTAAATAACTAAGTAATAGAACAGTAATCGTATAGACGAACAGGAAAATGCATGTTGAGAACTGTAACCCCTAACAGTGTGTCATACAATAATGATATCTCAAGACAACACAGGGGTAGGTCTCACCCTAAAATACATAATAGTCATATTAAAGTACATATCAAAATACATATCAAAACCAATTGGAAACAAATGATGACCAATCTGTACCAACTGGTATGGCCCCCTAGTGTGTACGCCTAATAAGACTAACTAGCACAATTAGGATAAGTGTCAAAATATGCCACCAAACCATTGCTCAATAAGCCAGCTGTTTAAGGTCATCATACATTAAGCTGTAAAAATGGCTTTATACTAATAAAATCATTCAGCCCTGGATGGGAAGTAGAGTCACAAAATATCTGCCATCTACTTTCAAGAAGTTTGGTCACTACTTATATCCATTGAGTCTATGATGGCAAACTTAAAGCTGTGGTTGTTGCCTTTTTCAGATACATGTCTACACAAAGCGTTTTTTTCATCTTTCCTCTGAATTCTATACAAATGTTCGTATATCCTAGTTTTTAACTTCCTTTCAGTTTTGCCTATATAATAGGCTGAACAGGATATACACGTGGCAATGTAGACCACCCTTTGCGTGTTACAATTACCTTTACGTGTTTTTATTTTCGTCTTCAACACATTGTCCAATTTGATATCTGTGCTAGTATTGATAAAGTTACATTGTGTACCTCTACTGAGAGTCTTAGTTTCCCTTGAATGCTCAAATAAGTATTTCAAATTATGAGACATTTTGTACACGATTTTTGGTGGCTCATTGCCTATTACACCCTCCTTATCAGTGAACCTAAAGGTCTCCCAGTGTCTGTTTAAGATTTCTTTAACTAAATTAGAGTACTGATTGTATCTAATAACACATACTCTCTTGTCATCAAAACCTTCAGCTCTATTCAACTTAGGTAATGGGATGCCTAAGAGGGGTAAATATTTTTTCCCCCATTCATTGTTAACATATTGAGTAACGCTGTTTAACATGTCCTTGGGATAACCACGACTCAAAAACATGTCGTGGATGTTGTTAAGTTCCCTTTCCATAACATCTCTTTCTGAGGACATGATACACTGCCCTTTAAACACGAACATGTAAGGAGGATGATTACTATTAAAATTTAAGTAATCATTTTTCTATGTATACTAGATGTAAAATTCATTATTACTAATGTCTAAATATGAAATTCCTGTCCTATCTGTACTATAATCTCAAAAACTGAGTAGTGTTATTAATAAAACCAATGAAATCTTTAAGTTCGTCTAATGAACCATTCCACAGAATAAACAAGTCGTCCAAAAATCTAGTGTACAAAAGTATTTTACTGTAATGTACACTTTTAAAAACGAATTCTGTTTCCCATTCCAACATAACCATGTTGGCATAAATGGGCCTTAACTTGTTTAAACACCTCTCCTTGGAATTGCACATAATTGTGATCAAGGACTAGTCCCATCATGTCTACAATTAAATTGACCTTATCACTACTTAAATTGGAGAATTTGCTGAGACTATTGTGAAAATAATCAAGTCCAATGTCTTTGGGTATACTGGAATATAAGTCAATAACGTCTATTGTGAGAAATATAACATCCTTCCTCCATACGTCATGAGTAAGTTTCCCCAAAAAGTCCCACGAGTCCTTTGTTAAGTGATTGACTCTATCGTAAACATGCTTTGTCCATTCATCAATGGTGACTCCTATTTTAAATGCCTTGGATAGAGATCCAGAAATAATCGGCCGAAAAGGGGGGTGTTCCAAATCCTTATGAATTTTGGGTATACCTACTATCGTGGCCATTTTTGGAAACTCAACTCTAATGAACTGGTAAATGTCATTAGTAATCCTGTTGTCCAAAAGATATTCCCCTATGGCCAAGTCAATTCTTTTATGACCTATATGTACTTGATTTGTGGAAATGACTTCATAATTTCCTGAATGGTATAATATATTCAAAATCTCACTGTTGTAGTCTAAAGTATTATATAACACTATCCCCCCACCCTTGTCGGGTTTCATTATTCTAATGTGAGGGTTTTCTCTAATGTGTCTGAGACAGTCCCTTTCTTCATTGGTTAAATTGTCCATAAACACTTTTGTGTAATCTTTACTCATTTTAATGTCCTTGTACAAATTGTAAATGTCTTTAGAAACAAGTTTTTCATAAAGAAGGACTTGTGGATGGTATGCCGGAACAATCACACTCCTCTTAGTGAGTCTTTTACTACAATTAATACCGGTCATATTCTGAACCTGGTTCTTACTATTGAATAAGATAGAAAAATTAATCCTACGACTAAAAAACTTGACCTCTTTAATGGTGTCCACTATATTAAATTTGACTTGCTTAAGATGCTCCATGCCCAACTAACCATAGGTGCGATCCCCTATCATACCCTAAATACAGATCACCTAACATGGGTCTGAAAGAACATACCTCCTACCAAAACTTACTGGAATCTGTTAAGATTCAGCCTAACACCATGCTTATGAGTGACTTCAGCTACCCCTCCATAAGCTGGAAGGCTTATACAGCCCATAATTCACTTGTGCAGAGATTTTTGGATTTCATCCATGCAAACACCCTGAAGCAACTAGTTAGCTCCACAAGTAAAAGTATAAATATCCTAGACCTAGTACTCGCAAACATTGGTGGGGGGGATGCTACTCCCTCCTATGAATGAACTCTTCCCTGATAAGATCTGACCACAAAATGATCACCTTTAGTAATAAAACTAATTTAGAACTCCCATCAAACTCCACACTTCTTAAGAACTTTGCTAAGGCCAATTACTTCAAATAACTTATTAAACTTCCAAGCCTTTCTGAACAATGAGGCCTACTCTAAGTTGTACACAAAAGCACTGTACAACCACATTCATAGCTGCATAGAGGAGGCAGTACCTGTCCAAGTCAAACTTGTAATTACTGGCAAAAATAAACCACCCTGGTGGACCTCTAGCATAAACAATTCAACAAAAGGAACAAAATTATCTCCAAAGCCAAGAAGGAACAGACAAAACAGTGCAAAAAGAAACTCACCAGTCTACACAAGCAAATTAAAGAGCGGAGCAAATCTTTCAAAGAAAACTACAAGGTGAAAGATAACCATAAGGCTTTTTTAATTATGTTCATAACCTCAGGAGAAACACTCAGTAATGTGCACAGCTAACCATAAACGGCAACACTTACACCTACCAGCCTGAAATTATAGCAACCGTGCTGGCTGACAAGTTCAATTCAAACTTCTCCCTCCCATCATCTCCTACCACACCCGAAGAAATACCTGCAACCATCCCCTGCTGGTCATTGTGAGGGAACAGGTCCTTCCTTACTGCACCCGCTAAAGCCAAATACACAGCTCATGGGTCCCAACAACATTCCAGGATGTTTCTTAAGTAGCATAAACTAGAATCTTTCAGGGCCACTAGAAACTCTTTTAAACCACAGCCTCTGAACAGGCTTTGTCCCAGAGGAATGGAGGACTGCAACAATTGTACATCTGCACAAGGGGGGCATCAACTGACTCAGGAAACTACAGATCCATAAACTTGATTAGTCTTATCTGCAGGGCCATGGACTTGATCAATGACATAGGAAACCTACAAACACAGGACCAGACTCAATATGGCTTTGTCAAAGAGAGGTTGTGCCCACTCAATCTGGTGGACTTCTTCGAGAAAGTCACCAGGGCAATGGATGAGGGTAAAATGGTACACACTGCTTATCTAAACCATACCAAAGCTTTCAACACAATACCCCACTTGGGAATCATAGATAAATTTACCGAGTTAGATATAAACCCCTACTTCATCAGATGGCTAAAAAAACTGGCTCACTAACAGGACCACATGCTGCCCTGATAGGTGAATCCACTTTCAATAAGAAACCTGTTACTAGTGGTGTCCCACAGGGATCAGTGCTGGGACCCCTCATTTTGTATATACTTCTCTGAACTGAAGGCCAATGTTGGGGGGCCTCTGGCTCACCAGGTTCACTGATGAGTATAAGATGGAAACAATCAGTGAATCCCCAAACAATGTTGACACCCTACAAACAGGCATAAAATGATAACTGACCAGTGCAAAACCATGGTCCAAGACTGAATGCTAAAAAATGTGTAATCATACCCTTTGGTAAATCAGATATCCTTGCAAATTATACTATTGATAGCTCACCCCCTAAAAGTAGACTAAGTGGTGATGGACCTAAGAACACAAATAGATAATAACCTAAACGCTGACCAGCAGGTAGTTATGGTAGTGAGGAACTCCTTCTGAGTATCTCAACTTATCAGTAAAGGCATGGATCAAGATCAAAGAAAATCATAGAGACATTGCACTCAGCCCTCATCAGGCCCATAATTAAGTGCAATGCTACCTTCTGCAATCAACTGGAGCGGCCCCAGGTTTCTCAGTAAATAAAATTACAAAGCATAAGACACATGTCTTATGCAGACTGACTAAAGGCCTATCCTTTTACACCATCTCATATTGTTTACTAAGAGCTGACTTATGTCTGACCTACAAGGCATTCTCTGATCTAGCCCTGGTGAAAATGTTACACATTTGCAAGAAAACGTACATGAGGGTTACATGTTCCATGGACCTGTACTTTATTTGTGACTCTAACAGAACTTGCTGGACAGACAGATTTGTATCCCAAAACCTACCTAAATATTAAAAGCACTACACCCTCACTCCCCACTGGCCCTGGTTTTCAATTATTAAGGAATTCCCAATATTATTCTAGCATGTCCAAAGGTCAGTTGTCAATCTCCTCTCTGGTCCAGCTGGTGAATCTGGGAATCTTGAGGCAATGTTACAACTGCCTCATGTACACAGACAACCCTCTCCTCCTCCCAACAAATTCCAACACATGTGAGAGATGCAACCATATAGCCAAACTGGAGGCTAAGCTCTCTCAACTCAGTACTGGCATAACCAGTCAGGAGGAGAAGGAAACCACACTCACTACAATTCCAGTCTCACATAGACCTACCACGACAGCAAACCAAACACATACTCACACAAAAACATACTCGGAGGCTCTAAATAAAAATCTGCCAAAGCAGCAGAGACCTCCAAAGCAGACACCCAAGCAGCCGCTACCCCAAAACAAAACACGTGCAACACATATCTCACAAAGCCAGAGTGCCGAACAGTCACAGCCCTTAAGACTAAACAACACACCTAATACACTTGTAATAGGTGACTCTATTGTCAGGCACACTGACGTCCCGCTCACCAGGCTGAACAAGGAGAGGGTCACGGTGAGCAGCCTGTCAGGCGCTAGGATCCGCCACATAACACAAGCACTCAGGTCACTCCAAGGCAAGTACAAATATGACTCAGTCATTGTCCATGCTGGTGTGAATGACCTGAGACGTACCTCCCTGGACTACATGAAAAGAGACATAAAGGAGCTCTCTGAGCATGTAGCCCAGGCCGGTATGACCCTGACCTTGAGTAGCATCTTACCCTCACCAAGAATGATGCCACAATATGAAGACAAGATGATCAATTTCAACAATTGGCTTAAGTACTGGTGTCATTCAAATGCCTGTCAGCTTGGGATGATATGCTCGACAAGCCACAATGCTTCGCTAGGGACGGCTTGCACCTGTCACCCCTGGGCTTTCGGATATTAGCAAAGGCTCTTGCTACCCCCATAGTGCCTTTTTTAGGCAAGGCTCAAAAGACAAACCTACCTCCATAGGTATCACAAGGGATAAGAAACTAAGAGTAATGCTACTCAACGCCAGAAGTCTAAACCTCAAGATGCACGCACTCAAAACTCTCCTTAGCATGGAGAACATCGATATCTGTGCAGTAACAGAAACCTGGTTCAGGGCTCCCGAGAGCACCCCAGCACTACCAGGTTATACCTCATACCATGCTTTTCGGCCCCAAAACTTGGACCGAACCACAAAAGGAGGGAGAGTATCGATATTCATCAAAGATACCCACACCTCCAGGTTGGTGGCAAAGCACGAAGCATCAGAGACTATCCATGTGCAACTAACAGTGGGTAAAACTGCCTTCCAGTTTATAGCCTGCTACAGACCACCCTCCCAAACCCAGGAACCCCACTCGGCCTTCCTGAGAACACTGGAAAATATGAAGGTCTCTCCAAACACCATTATATTGGGCGACTTCAACTATGCAAACATAGACTGGGAGCATTACTCTAGCTCCAACACCCTAGCCCAAAGGTTCCTAGAATTTATAAACTCAAATGCTATGGAACAACTTGTTACCACTCCCACAAGAGGGGAAAACATACTGGACCTGATCATCACCAACATGGGGACTCTATGCTCCAGACCAGAAGTGTATCCCTCACTGGTAAGATCAGACCATAAACAAATCTCACTGGATATTCACATCCCGACCCCACCCCCTGCCCAGAAAACCACAGTGAAAAACTTCTCTAAAGCAAATTTCACACTCCTCAAAACTGAGGTGGAATCCTTAAAAGCCCCCGGGCCTGTGGAAAATACAGCCCAGACCGCAGAATCCTTTATAAATGCATTCTATGAACACCTTCAGGAATGCATGGATCATGCAATCCCAAATAAAACCAAGACCCAATCCTCCAAAGGCAGGCGTTCTGTCTGGTGGACCCCAGCCATAAACAAACTATACAATAGAAGGAGGAAGCTACTAAATGATAGAGCAAAATCCCAAAAAGGGAAGGCATCACTGATCAGTATTAGCAAAAAACTACGGGCACATAAAATTGTCTAAGGCCAGCTTTGAGAGAAAAATTGCACAGGACACTAAGGATAATCACAAGGCTTTCTTTAGTTATGTTAGGAACCTGGGTGGTAATTCCCAGATATGCTCAGAATTAGTCCAAAATGACAACAAATACACTGAACCCACAGACATTCCCAACATCCTAGCTGACAGGTTCAGTGCAAACTCCCCACCAAAAGGGCAAATATCTATCCCAGCAGAGTGCTGCCCCTGACATCTCAGATGCTCAGGTAAAAGCCGCCCTCTCCAAAGCAAAAACACAGCATCAATGGGACCAGGCGGTGTCCCGGGCTGCGCCCTACAAGAACTCCAAGAAGAGCTAAACCCAAACATAAAACTACTGTTCAATCTCAGCCTTACTACATGATATGTGCCCAAAGAGTGGCGTACAGCAACAGTGGTCCCTCTCCATAAAGGTGGTGCCTCAATGGATCCTGGAAACTATTGCCCCATAAGCCTGACTAGCTTGGTCTGCAAAGCTATGGAAAGGATCATCATGGACCTCATAAATAAAGATATTGGGGACCTACAAACACTGGATCCTACCCAGTTCGGCTTTGTTAAGGGCAGATCCTGCCTCTTAAACCTGGTTGATTTCTTTGAAACAGTCACCAAGGCCATTGACGAGGGGAAGGTGGTCCACACAGCCTACCTGGACCTCGCAAAAGCCTTCGATACAATACCCCACGTGGGAATTATAGATAAGCTCACCAGCTTAAATATAAACCCCTATGTCACTAGATGGATTGCAAACTGGTTCAAGGATAGAACCCACATGGTTAGAATTGCTGGAGCCATGTCAGACTCCAAACCAGTTACAAGTGGTATCCCACAAGGCTCAGTCCTGGGACCTCTCTTGTTCGGTATATATTTCTTGGAGGTACAGGCCAACACGGAAGGACTGTGGCTGACCAAGTTTGCAGATGACTGCAAACTGGGTGCCATAATCGACTCTCCAGCCGACACAAGCATCCTCCAAAAGGGCCTCATAGAAACAGACAACTGGTGCCAGAGCCATGGCCTCAAGCTAAATGCCAAAAAGTGTATAGTCATCCCCTTTGGCAAAAACAAAGTGCCCACAAATTACCACATAGGTGGTAATCCATTAAATACAGAAGAAGTAATTAGGGACCTGGGGACCCAAGTTGATAGCAATCTCTCATTTGACAACCACATGGCCCAAGTGGTTAGAAAAACATTTTATATAGCCCACCTAATCATGAAGGGATTCACATCTAGATCAGGGGACGTCATCGTGCCTCTTTACTCATCCCTCATCAGGCCCATAATTGAGTACAATGCACCTTTTGGGATGTACCTTACCAGACACCTGCAGCAACTGGAAAGACCCCAAAAGTACCTCACCAAGAGGATCAAAGGGCTCAAACAGATGCCATATACTGCCCGGTTAAAGAAACTCCAGCTCTACTCAGTGGCATACCGCCTGTTCAGAGGCAATCTGTGCCTGATGTATAAAGCCATGTCCAACCCGGAATTAATGGACATGCTGCACCTCAGAAAATCCAAATCCCATCGAGCTACGCGCTCAAAAGACTTGAACCTCAGCACTGAAATAAATAGGACATGCTGGAGGGACAGATTCATAACCCAGAGGCTCCCTTCACTCTGGAATAAAATCCCAGTCCAGGTTAGGCAGAGTCCCTCATTGACTCTCTTCAAGAGGAATCTTGATGAGTGGATGGGAGATCATAGGTTTACCCCGGGTATCACTTCTGTGTCACTGTTAGACAGAGGCACAGTATACTAACCTCGAAAAAGGGCATAGCAAAATAAATTTAAAATGGGTGGCGAAAGCCAAACACATTCTGGCTAGGCTTATAAATGCCCTAGAGCAGACAGCCTAGTATTAACCTATGAACCTATGAACCTATGAATAAATTTCCCATCTTCATAAAACAAAGCCCATCCCTCACTATCTTCAAAAAGAATTTGGATAAATGGATGGGGAACCATAAATTTACTCCTGGGGTACTGCCCATGTCCCTTATGGGTAGAGACAGGCTGTAAAATGACCCAGGGCTCCAACACCCAAAGACACACTACCCTGAAAATGCTGCAGATATGGGATGGAGTAGTAAGATATAATATTGTCATATCCTAGGTATTACTGGCTAGGCTTGTAAAGGCTCTTGTGCCTTTAGCCTAGTAATTGCTTATGGACCTATGTTTATCCACTAAGGTCATAGGGTCTAAAAGAATTGATAAGACTGTAGTATATGGGGAATTAACCAGAAACAACTGAAAGAGACTATGCAGTCCACTAGTACTCCAAGGAACCAACACCACAGGAAGAATTTCAGTTTATTCCACAACTAAGCATTTTCATCTGTATATAACACAAGGCTTCTGTACAGTATCATCAAATACATAAGCAAGTACTCTAGAGCTTAAATATCCCTATACAAAACCAGCCACAATTAAAAAGTTTAAATATATTGAATAATAAATAATAAAAACACAAGACAATACTCATTAACTCAGCACAGTGAAAGCAGAGTTCAGAATCACAGGAAATGCTTTAAAACAACATTGCAGAACAATCTCACATAAATACAGGAAATGTCTAGACTACTCTTGCTGTATTCCTATCTATTTCTAACAGATACTATGGCCTAAATGTCTTAATGACAGAGCCAGGCAGATATAGATGAGAAGTGCTGAAGATATAGATGAGAAGTGCTGAAGAGATGTTTATAGGTCCAGAACAAAATGCAAAATGCACAGACTTTCTCTTTGAGATAGTTCTTAAGTTAATAGTACACATTACTGCTGGGTTAGCTAGATGACATCACTATTTGACGTTTGCATCTAGTTCCCAGGCTAAACAGATACCAACAGAATTTAACATGTCTCTATGGAAAATACTTATCTCTTAGATATACATCTGCTAGGAAGCCACAGAACAATACAAAAACACTTTACATGTGAAACCTAGTAATTATCTCTGTCCTAAGACAATAGAAAGAAGCCCCTAGCGTAGACATCCTGTCTCTCAGCTGAGATTTAACTTTATAGCAGATCATAAAACTCTACTTATTTTCTCAGAGTTTGCAAGTTAACTCTGTATGTCCCAAATTCTGCTATGAAAACATACATTTGCACAGGTATATAGTCCATATACATTTCTGCTCTTCTCAAGCAGAGTGCGCTGAGGTTACATTTCTGAAGCCCAGCACATAACATATAGTTCTCTTACATTTGTAAGGCAAGCCTGTGGATCATATTAGTATTTACAAATGACATGAGACTATTTGCAAAATTCTATCTAGCTGGGCTGGCAGCCTTCACAATCCTCGCCCCCCCTTCCCCAAGAACTCAAGCTAGTTTTTCAAGTGACCCTTGAGAAATGTTGCTTGAGGGGGTTGAGTCTATCTGGGAATACCTTACCTAATTCCCTTTTTGAGAGCCCATCTGTGTTGGCATTGCTAACCCCATTGTGGTGCTGCACTGTCATATCATATGCTTTCAATCCTAGGCTCCACCTTAGTAACTTGGCATTTTGCTGGTTGGCTCGATGTAGCCATGTTAAGGGATTGTGGTCTGTAACTACAGTGGATTTCCCTCAATACAGATAAGGCTGAAGTTTCTGCAGTGTCCACACTATGGCTAGAAATTCCTTTTCTACAGCTGCATAACATTCCTCCCTAGGTTGGAGCCTATGACTGAGATAAACCACTGGGTGCTCTTCTCCTTCTGAAGAAATCTGGCTAAGTACAACCCCCACTCCATGGTTCAAAGCATCCACCTGCACAACAAATTACTTTCTGTAATCTGGACTGGTTAACATAGGGGGTCTTCTTTAAGCTTCTGGCATGACTGCTCACATGTGGGGCTTCACAATACCTTATCTGGACAGTTTTTCCTTGTCAGGTCTGTGAGGGGAGCAGCTATGGTACTATAATTGGGGACAAACTTTCTGTACTACCCTGCTGTCCCTAACAATGCCCTCAAATGCTTTTTGGACACAGGTGCAGGCCATGCCTGAATGGCTTCCACTTTGGCCTGTTCTAGCCTGATCTTACCACTCCCCACTCTATGTGCCAGGGAGGAGACCTCTGCCATACCTACCTGACATTTGCTGGGCTTAATGGTCAACCCCGCCTTCTGTAGTCTGCCCAGCACTGTCCTGACATGCTGAAGGTGCTCTTGCCAGGAACTGCTGTAGATGGCAATATCATCTAGGTAAGTTCATGGTTGGTACTAGGCTATCAGCCCTAGGGCCTATACAAGCCTAGCCATAACAATTCCCTGGCTATTTGTTCCCACACTATTTACTTCCCTGGACCCCTGTCTAGCAAAATCTCCTGCTCCTGCTAGGATATGATCTACCAGCCTCTGGAAAGTCGCTGGGACATTTTTCATCCCAAAGGGCATCTTTGTGAACTCATACAAGCCAGAAGGAGTCACAAACGCTGACCTCTCTAGCACTGGGAGTCAAGGGCACCTGCCAGTAACCCTTGGTTAGATCAATGGTGGTAATATACTTAGCCTCACTGAGCTGCTGTAGGGCTTCATCAGTCCTAGGCATGGGGTAAGCATCTGACTCTGTGTGGCTATTTAATTTCCTGTAGTCCACACAGAACCTGGTGCTGCCATCCTTCTTTCGAACCACCACCACTTGAGAGGCCCAGGGACACCTGTACTCCTGAATTACCCCTAGTTCCAACGTTTCATGTATCTCCTCCCTCAGACTCTGTTTGACTCTCTCAGGCACCCTATAAGGGGCCTGCCTAATAAGCCTTTGGGTTCATGTATCCACCTGGTGCTGCACCAGGTGGGTGCACCATGGTTTCCCAGTGAACATGTCCCCATACTCCTGTAACATTGCTCAGATTTCTTAAACCTGGGTAAGAGATAGCTGCTGGGACATTGCTACCCCTTCCACTGAGGTGTCAGTCCAAGCCTAATTGAGGAAATCAGTCACCAGATCTCCCTCAGTCTTCTCCTGCAATCCACTGCAAATACTCAGCACAAGGGCCTCCCTATCATGATAAGGTTTCATCATGTTAACATGGTACAATTTGTGCCCCTGCCTCCTGCTGAGCAGTTCTACCATGTAGTTAACATCACTGACCTTCCTTACCACTTTGTAGGGTCATTCCCAGGCTGCCTGCAGCTTGTTGTGTCTGACAGGAATGAAAACTATTATCTGATGCCCTACAGCATACTCTCTAGCTTGAACATTCCTGTTATACCAGACCTTTGTCTGCTGTTTGGCTTCTGTCAGGTTCTCTTGGACCAAGCCCATGGGTTCCCTGAGCCATGTCCTGAGGTTTAGGACATATGACACAGCAGACTCCTTGTGAGATTCACACACACACTCCCAAATTAAGTCTAGAGACCCCCTCACCCTATGCCCATACAGCAACTCAAAGGGTGAAAAACCTGTGGATTCCTGGGGAACCTCTCTGTAAGCAAACAACAGATGGGGCAAATATTTGTCCCAGTCCCTCTTAAACTGGTCTACAAATGCCTGTAGCATCATCTTGAGTATAGAGTTTAACCTCTCAACAAGAACATTAATCTGGGGATGGTAGGGGGCAGTCTTTAGGTGCTTCACCCCACAGTATTTCCACAGACATGCCAGCAGGTCTGACATGAAATTGGCACCTCTGTCAGTCAGTATTTCTTTTGGGAAACTTACCCCGATGAAAATCTCTAACAAAGCATTTGCCACATTTTCTGCCTCAATGGAGTACACAGCCACTGCCTCAGGGTATCTTGTAGTATAATCTACTACCACTAGGATATACTTTTTCCCTGTGGGACTCAGGGTACTCAGAGGCCTCACAATATACATAGCTACCCTCTGAAATGGCTCCTCAATCACAGACAAAGGCAACAAAGGAGCTTTCACCTTGTCTCCTGCCTTGCCTACTGTTTGACACTGCTCACAGGTCCTGCAGTACCCTGTTACATCTCTGGAAATCCCAGGCCAATAAAAGTTCTATATAATACATCTCTTTTTATGTTTTATGCCCATATGACCTGTAAAGGGAATATCACAGACTATGGCTAGAAGTGCTAGTCTGTAGGCTCTAGGTACTAATGAAAAATTATGTGGCTCTGCTTACTGCTGCTTGGTGTGATGGATTTGAAGTCTTCTTAAGACACTCAGTCTTGCTGGCTGGATTCTGCTAAAATTCAAAGTCTGGTTATATTTGTATTCACAGTCTGTTGCATACAGAAACTTGCAGAATATACACTGATGATAGAATATACTTTGCAGCATCAACTTTAGAGAGCAGTAACGAATAACTTTTTATAATAAACCAAATAGACCAACGTTGCAGCTTAAAGTACTGTTCCAACTTTACTTCTCATATAGTACAGATGATGTGAGAGATATAACATTTACCTCAGGACAAATGAGTCCCTACCATACCTCTAACATAACTGGATTTATACAGCTCTTTATATACACTTTTAGTCATGCATAAACATATACATTTCCTCTTGATATTCTATTTTGGAGAATTGCTCATCCTGTAGAAACAATACTAAGCTTCCTTGTTTAACAATGTCTTGTAAGAGACCAGCTTTTCTGACAGTGTGAACATCCTGTATTCTATTTGGATCTTTGTACAAGAACATCTATTCTTTTGCCAATGCTGTTAACAGTGTCCTGTTGTCCATGCAGAAAAACATGTTTTTGAGGAAACACATTGTTCTGACAGTATGAACATCCTGTATTCTATTTGGAACTTTGTATAAGAACATCTGTTCTTGTGCCAATGCTGATAAACATGTCCTGTTTTCCATGCAGAAAAACATATTTTTGAGGAAACACATTGCCACAGTGTCACTGTCCATTCTTTAAAAGCAGATTTTGCATTTTTGTTCTTGCATACATCCTGTTTTTAAGTCTGTAAGGGAAAAATGTCCATTCAGCAGGTTCCTTATTTTCCAAGCCATGGTCATTTAGTATGACTGCTGATCACATATTACTAAACTCTGTTTCTGCATTTAAGCAAGCTTTTTCTTTCAGCATATTTACAACATAATTAATTTCAGCCTTATATTCATAAAATCTAACAATTCCCTCTGTTTTTAAACATACTCAAAACATTTTATATAGAAAACACATTAAGAAACAAACCTATAGTCTTCTTTTGATACAAGTCAAAATGCAATTTTACATAGTTAATACAATGATATTTAGTATTACTACAAAACTGAATGTATTTAAAACTTTTTCTTTTGCAGACCATTCTGTGAAAATATTTTATCAATTATGAGCTGTGTCTGCTTTAATGTTATTTTTTTTTAACTTGATCGATTTATTCTTTTGCAATCACAGAATTTAATTTATGACTTAGAACTGTTCCATTAACTCTTTGCAACTGTTGAATTAACTATAAGAGACAGTAACCATGTGCTACTGCAAGCATTTATACACTGCTGAAAATATACAGTTTCAATGTCATTTTAACCATAACATTGTGGTCATGTCTTTGAACTGCCCATTAATATCTTGGTAAAGTACTGAACTGGGCTTAGATAATAAATATTTGAAAGCAATTATTTTACTGGGGTAAAACCAGTGATATTACAACTTGACAAATTACTTTTGAACTTATTACGATGTATCCTGTACAGTATGTATTTACACAGACTGTTTGCTGTTCGTGCATTTCAATCTAGTAGGTATCCTGGACCCATTTTTTATTTATTTTTTTTAAACATGTTTTTTCACACATATTCATTACTAGACATTAATTTAATTTGTACTGAATTCTTCAGCATTTGTACATACAAAGACTATAATTTGTACTGAAATTTTCTACATTTGTACATACAAAGACTATAAAGTACATTTAGTCTAATCTTACAAATTTAATAACATTAATATTAAGCAAAATCTTGGAAAATGTTTGTCTCTTTAGAAATATCTAGTGGAATTGCTACCAAAGGCATATGTCCTGTTATTTTAAACTACATATTTAACAATTAAAAATATTCATAGGTTCATAGGTTCATAGGTTCATACTAGGCTATCTGCCCCTTTAGTATGGGGAACTACCATTATTTTGCTGTGCCTCTGTCGAGCAGTGACACTGAGGTAATCCCTGGGGTATATCTGCGATCTCCCATCCATTGGTCAAGATTTCTCTTGAACAAGGCCAGCGAGGTGCTCTGCCTCACATGTACCGGGATTTTGTTCCACAGCATAGGGGTGATGAATCTGATGGATCTAGATTTTTTGAGGTGAAGCATATTCATCATTCATGCTTTTTATACCAACATTGTTTTGCCAAAAACATATTAAAAATAGTGACCAATCTTGTTCAGTTTTTTACATGTCTTTACTCTCTCTTGTATAGCTGTAATCAATTTTAAGCCATCTCTTGTTTTTTAAACCATCTCTTGTATAGCTTTACAGTTTAACAGGTTGTAAATACAATTTAATACTAAACAATAGAATAATAACCATTATGATAGCTATTAACAACTTGTAAAATATCTTATTCTGTCAGGTTTAATCCAGTTTACCAGTATTTTTAATACACTACCTGATTTTCCCCCCCATAAAAGAGTATTGTCAAGAAGGAATGAGATATTTCTTCCTGTAGCTTTATTTTAGACCCTTATTGTTTATTTTTTCTGTAGCTTTATTTCAGACCCTTGTTGTTTATTTTTTCTGTAGCTATATTTCAGACCCTTGTTGTTTATTTTATTTTCTGTAGCTTTATTTCAGACCCTTGTTGTTTTATTTTTTTCTGTAGCTTTATTTCAGACCCTTGTTTATTTTTTCTGTAGCTTTATTTCAGACCCTTGTGCAGTACTGCTTATACAGTCAGTGTAAAACTGAAAAAGTGCCCTTCCCCCTTATGCAGTCAGTGTAAAACTGACTGTGGGGCTCAAGGTACTCAGAGGCCTCACAATATACATAGCTACCCTCTGAAATGGCTCCTCAATCACAGACAAAGGCAACAAAGGAGCTTTCACCGTGTCTCCTGCCTTGCCTACTGTTTGACACTGCTCACAGGTCCTGCAGTACCCTGTTACATCTCTGGAAATCCCAGGCCAATAAAAGTTCTATATAATACATCTCTTTTTATGTTTTATGCCCATATGACCTGTAAAGGGAATATCATAGACTATGGCTAGAAATGCTAGTCTGTAGGCTCTAGGTACTAATGAAAAATTATGTGGCTCTGCTTACTGCTGCTTGGTGTGATGGATTTGAAGTCTTCTTAAGACACTCAGTCTTGCTGGCTGGATTCTGCTAAAATTCAAAGTCTGGTTATATTTGCATTCACAGTCTGTTGCATACAGAAACTTGCAGAATATACACTGATGATAGAATATACTTTGCAGCATCAACTTTAGAGAGCAGTAACGAATAACTTTTTGTAATAAACCAAATAGACCAACGTTGCAGCTTAAAGTACTGTTCCAACTTTACTTCTCATATAGTACAGATGATGTGAGAGATATAACATTTACCTCAGGACAAATGAGTCCCTACCATACCTCTAACATAACTGGATTTATACAGCTCTTTATATACACTTTTAGTCATGCATAAACATATACATTTCCTCTTGATATTCTATTTTGGAGAATTGCTCATCCTGTAGAAACAATACTAAGCTTCCTTGTTTAACAATGTCTTGTAAGAGACCAGCTTTTCTGACAGTGTGAACATCCTGTATTCTATTTGGATCTTTGTACAAGAACATCTGTTCTTTTGCCAATGCTGTTAACAGTGTCCTGTTGTCCATGCAGAAAAACATGTTTTTGAGGAAACACATTGTTCTGACAGTATGAACATCCTGTATTCTATTTGGAACTTTGTATAAGAACATCTGTTCTTGTGCCAAATGCTGATAAACATGTCCTGTTTTCCATGCAGAAAAACATATTTTTGAAGAAACACATTGCCACAGTGTCATTGTCCATTCTTTAAAAGCAGATTTTGCATTTTTGTTCTTGCATACATCCTGTTTTTAAGTCTGTAATGGAAAAATGTCCATTCAGCAGGTTCCTTATTTTCCAAGCCATGGTCATTTAGTATGACTGCTGATCACATATTACTAAACTCTGTTTCTGCATTTAAGCAAGCTTTTTCTTTCAGCATATTTACAACATAATTAATTTCAGCCTTATATTCATAAAATCTAACAATTCCCTCTGTTTTTAAACATACTCAAAACATTTTATATAGAAAACACATTAAGAAACAAACCTATAGTCTTCTTTTGATACAAGTCAAAATGCAATTTTACATAGTTAATACAATGATATTTAGTATTACTACAAAACTGAATGTATTTAAAACTTTTTCTTTTGCAGACCATTCTGTGAAAATATTTTATCAATTATGAGCTGTGTCTGCTTTAATGTTATTTTTTTTTAACTTGATCGATTTATTCTTTTGCAATCACAGAATTTAATTTATGACTTAGAACTGTTCCATTAACTCTTTGCAACTGTTGAATTAACTATAAGAGACAGTAACCATGTGCTACTGCAAGCATTTATACACTGCTGAAAATATACAGTTTCAATGTCATTTTAACCATAACATTGTGGTTATGTTGTGGTCATGTCTTTGAACTGCCCATTAATATCTTGGTAAAGTACTGAACTGGGCTTAGATAATAAATATTTGAAAGCAATTATTTTACTGGGGTAAAACCAGTGATATTACAACTTGACAAATTACTTTTGAACTTATTACGATGTATCCTGTACAGTATGTATTTACACAGACTGTTTGCTGTTCGTGCATTTCAATCTAGTAGGTATCCTGGACCCATTATTTATTTATTTTTTTTTAAACATGTTTTTTCACACATATTCATTACTAGACATTAATTTAATTTGTACTGAATTCTTCTGCATTTGTACATACAAAGACTATAATTTGTACTGAAATTTTCTACATTTGTACATACAAAGACTATAAAGTACATTTAGTCTAATCTTACAAATTTAATAACATTAATATTAAGCAAAATCTTGGAAAATGTTTGTCTCTTTAGAAATATCTAGTGGAATTGCTACCAAAGGCATATGTCCTGTTATTTTAAACTACATATTTAACAATTAAAAATATTCATGCTTTTTATACCAACATTGTTTTGCCAAAAACATATTAAAAATAGTGACCAATCTTGTTCAGTTTTTTACATGTCTTTACTCTCTCTTGTATAGCTGTAATCAATTTTAAGCCATCTCTTGTTTTTTAAACCATCTCTTGTATAGCTTTACAGTTTAACAGGTTGTAAATACAATTTAATACTAAACAATAGAATAATAACCATTATGATAGCTATTAACAACTTGTAAAATATCTTATTCTGTCAGGTTTAATCCAGTTTACCAGTATTTTTAATACACTGCCTGATTTTTCCCCGCATAAAAGAGTATTGTCAAGAAGGAATGAGATATTTCTTCCTGTAGCTTTATTTTAGACCCTTATTGTTTATTTTTTCTGTAGCTTTATTTCAGACCCTTGTTGTTTATTTTTTTCTGTAGCTTTATTTCAGACCCTTGTTGTTTATTTTATTTTCTGTAGCTTTATTTCAGACCCTTGTTGTTTTATTTTTTTCTGTAGCTTTATTTCAGACCCTTGTTGTTTATTTTTTCTGTAGCTTTATTTCAGACCCTTGTGCAGTACTGCTTATACAGTCAGTGTAAAACTGAAAAAGTGCCCTTCCCCCTTATACAGTCAGTGTAAAACTGAGAAAGTACCCCTCCCCTGTAGTACTGCAGCACTGTTTACCTGCCCTATGCTGTGAGAATAGAATGTATGTCAGCCCAACACTTTGGTTATACATTTATTTTTTTAGGTTACTAAACTATAGACCTTTGTCTGATTTGATAAAGCTTTCACTGTTTATTACCACTAATAGGCATTTACACCCTCCTGCACAATTGATTTGAACTATATGTATACTACAGCCCATTTACTGGCTGTACTTGATGCAACTGAGTTTTTTTTCGTTCAACATTTACTTGCAAACAGATTATCAGTGACATCTATGCACAACTGTGGCATTTTATTACAATTACCAAATAGTGTTGCATGTAAACATTTTAACAAGTATGTTTTAATAACAATGATGTTTTAGAAAAACTCAAGCTACATGCCTGACAATCAGTCTTGTTTATCTTATCTTTCCAACATTTCCTGTAACTATTCATTCAGTCCAGGAAGGTCTGAGCTCACATTACATACTCTGTAAACTATAGTTAATTCTTTTGGCATTTTTCCTTTAATTTGATTGTGATTTGCGTAACTATGCATTTATACTACATAAACAGACATTATTTTACAATTAGCTTAAATGGATTTCAGTATTTTTTTATTTATTTATCTATTTAACTGTCCTGTCATTAATTTTACAAAAACTGTTTGACTAATACCATCTGTGATTTTATTTCTTTTTAAAATTTAGAACTTTAACTGTTTGGTGTTACTATATATACAATTATATAAAAATTGTAAAAAACAAATAAATATTAGCTTAACTAACATATGTTTATTTATATTTGCTGTTGTCTGCCTTTTGCTTTTGTGCAGTGTAAACAAATGTACTCTAGACGAAAAAACACATGCATGTCTGTCTTGTATCTGTATATCTTTATACAAGCATGTCAGTCTTGTGACTTTAACTTTTTACTCTTATTATCTATTGTATTTAATTTTATACACTAGAACAGTTTTGTTTACCTTTTGACTATGCTAAGAATGGCATTCATATGCTTTACTTTACTGTAGTACTGATAGATGTCTTGCTTTAACTGAATGAAAGTAAAACATTTAAAAATGATTTGCCCCTGCCATCCTGGCATGTATGCTTAACCATTTTCAAAACATAAACATATTATAAAATATATTTCTTTTACACAGATTAGCTGTGTATGCAGGAAGTTCCCAGTCTCTGTCAGTTCAGCTAATTTATTTCCTTTATCCTGCAACTGCTGTTGAATTTCCTGTAATGTTGCATGGTCTTTCTGACATTCTTTAGTAAGCTGTTCTGCTGAATTTGAAACTCCTATGCACTTTTGAAAATATGTATGTATAACGTGTCTAAGCTTCCTGAACTCATTGTGTCTGTCTTTTAGAAGTTTACTACATTCCTTTGTAACAAAATGTACTAGGGGTTCTATCAGTAACTGATTTGACTCACATGTGGTGACAGGACATAACTGTTCAACATCAGAATGTAATGGAAACACTTTACCCTTAGTTAATTCTTTATCATGAACAGATCGGTCTTTACAGTCTATTTTTTTAGCAATATTATGCAATACTTTTTTATGGCATAATACACAAAATGCAGTTTTTGTTGAAGCACACAATACACATTTGTCATATTCCACATGGTTTTCTTTGTGATACCAGTCAAATATTGTAATACATTTGCATAATGCCTTACTATCAACCTGCCCTAATAAGGGTTTACATTTACTAATATGCTGTGTATACCAACATAGCAATTTACTAAAGTTTGGTTTACTCCTGCATGAATTATAAATAATATCCATACTGTCTAATATACAAACTGTCTAAGAATATACAAACTATGTAAGAATATACAAACTGTTTAACATCATCCACACTAAATATGTGACACAGAAAAAAGTCTTACCAGTTAGCAAGAAAACAGGTGATCAGGCTGTTGCTGCTGATGGCTAGAAATTTTTCAGAGTCACTTGAGAAGCTGGTGAAGCACAACAGGCAGTGGACCGCTGTACAAGTGGACATCCACCTTTTCTTGGAGAATTTATGGCACTGCGACTTTCTTGAACTAGTCTCACTTTGGATTTTAGACGTCTAAAAAACTTTACTACTGCAAGCTGCATAAACTGGAATACTTCTGTTTAGGATTTACACATACGTACAAATGTTAGTTACTGCAATTTGACTGAAGTGACCCTCTGCAGGGCTTACCATCACTCCCCCTGTGTTTGAATTGCAGATTGTAGGTTCAAATGCAGGCTAGCTTGCCATTGAAAAATTATGTGGCTCTGCTTACTGCTGCTTGGTGTGATGGATTTGAAGTCTTCTTAAGACACTCAGTCTTGCTGGCTGGATTCTGCTAAAATTCAAAGTCTGGTTATATTTGCATTCACAGTCTGTTGCATACAGAAACTTGCAGAATATACACTGATGATAGAATATACTTTGCAGCATCAACTTTAGAGAGCAGTAACAAATAACTTTTTATAATAAACCAAATAGACCAACGTTGCAGCTTAAAGTACTGTTTCAACTTTACTTCTCATATAGTACAGATGATGTGAGAGATATAACATTTACCTCAGGACAAATGAGTCCCTACCATACCTCAAACCAAGAAAAAGTTATAAGCACTTCGACAAACGAATAAATCCAAAGAAAAGTGCCAGGACCCGCTGTTAAGTGATCAAGGAAGTTTATTCCACAAGTAATAAAAATCACACCGCTGCTTCGCTCGAAAAACAATAAAATCAGCACAAAGATAATGATAAATCGCCAAAGAACTGAATAAACGCTCTTACATCCACACTACAAATATGCGTTTTCGTCACTAGGACTTCATCAGACAATCAAATTCTTTTGACACACCTTTAAATACTAAATAATTTGGTTAAAATCAGCTTCATTGGTCATAGAGGTTTGTCCAATTGTAAACAGTTGTAACAATGTTGGTTTCGATGATAAAGAGACTTATGCAACGAAAATTAATAGACTTGAAAAAATGCTAACGAAACATAGAACTTTGAGTATAGAAAACGCCTACTTGCAGGAATGTTTAAAGAGAGAAATAGTTCCTAAAGGTTTAAGGGTATTTAAATACCCCAATAATGTCCAGATTGGTTCCAATTTCCATGAAAGTTTAATCAAAGTGTTCAACAATTGTGGGTTGGAAGTAATTAAATTAATTATTGAAGAAAACAATAATAAACAAAGGGAATTGGGGAAGGAAATAGAGATTTTGGATGCTTGTATCACAACTGACTTAATTCATGGTATAAAAGAGGAAAGTGAAAAATACTTTTCTATGAGAAAGGATATAGATATTAAGTGTGAGGAAGTGATACAGCGTAAGTTGGGCAAATTGAAAAGGGATGTCAATGAATATGAAAACCATACAAATTATCCTAAACCTAACTATCAGGCAAGTAAAAACAACACACACAAAGGGACAAGGAACAACAATAGTAGGAATTTTCAACAGGAATATAGACAAGGGTCTGGAGATGGTTATGGATGGAATGTAGCATGTTATGACACTGAGTTCCCTCCTATACAGAATAGGGGAATAATACAGGAAGGTAATAACAATTATAGAGAAAATTTTCAGAAATGGGGGGGGGGGGCGAAGAGGGCAGGGGAGATATTATTAGATACCCCCAGCCCTGAAGTCAATGACACCATCCTGGATGTTATAGAAATTGACAATGTCAAACACACCTATCAAAATTTTACTATTTATAATTTCAGTTCTTTATTATTGAATTTAAACCATTTTTCATTACTTAGTAAAGGATTAAAATATATACCTAATAGTAGGGGTGATTTCACTCGTACAATTTTGGATGTTAAGTTGTTCATGAGGAAGGTCAATTTGGAGATTATGGCTTCTAAAGCGGGCTTCAAAAGAGACGGAGGGGGTGATAATATGTTGAGGAGAAAGTCAACTTACAACCCCCCACTATTCCCTCAAATAAGGAATTTTGAAAAAATCATGGTAGATTCAGTCAGAAAAAAACATAATTCAAGCTGGGTACATCATAACCTAAGTAAAAATGAGAATGAAACCTTAAAAGAATTGAGCAGAAATGCATATTTGAGGGTTATGAAGCCGGATAAGGGTGGGGGGATTGTCATCATGGACAGAATTTTGTACGAAGGAAAGATGAATACTATCTTGAGAGATGACACTAAATACATAGTGGTATCATTAAACGAAATTAATGTTGCCTATCACAGGATTGACTCTATTTTACAAGATCTCCTGATAGAGAATGTAATAGATAATAAAACTTTAAAATACTTAGAAGTAAAGAAACCAAAACTAGCTACTATATTTGGAATACCGAAAATCCATAAGGATATGGAAAACCCACCCCTCAGACCAATTGTTTCGGCTGAGGGCTCTAAAACAGTTCCCCTAGCCAAATTTGTGGATTTTAAGACAAAGCATATCTGGGTCAACAACAAGTTAATTCTTAAAGATTCCTGGGATTTTTTGGGGGAATTAAAACAGGATATGTATAGAGAGGATGTGTTGTTTATCACCATAGATGTTATTGATTTGTTTGGTTGTATACCACATTCTGAGGGTATGAAATCATTTGAGGAGTCTGTGTTTGAAGATGATTATTTGAGCCTCAATGACAAGATAGCGAGTGTGATTTTTATGGATACTGTCTTAAAACATAATTTCATCATGTTCGATTGTGAATATTACAAGCAGAAGACAGGTGTGTCTATGGGGGCTGCTTGTGCCCCCACATATGCCAATATCGTACTTTCCAAATGGGAAGATCAGTTTATTACTAATTGTAAGTTTAAGGAACTATGGACAGTATACCATAGATTTCTGGACGATATTGTCATGTTTTGGATAGTTAGCGAAGCAAGTTTTTTAGAATTCATTGAATATATTAATCAAACTACTAAGTTTCTGAAGTTTACATATACCATCAGTCATGAGTCCCTGAAATATCTAGATATCGAAATATATAAAAGGGCAGGAAAATTTGAGAGTAAGGTATATACGAAGGAGACATATGTGAACTCCTTTTTACATTACGATAGTGCACACCCCTTACATAGTAAGAAGAACATTGTCAAAGGACAATTTGTAAGGGGTTCACAAATGACATCAAATGACTCAGATTTTCTGGATGAATGTAACATATTACACAGCATGTTTAAAGAATGTGGATACCCAGAGGAGTTCATCAACAAGCTCAGAAGTGAAGTAGAGGATGGAAGGTCGGGTAGGTTCAAGCCTATTTTAGGCAAGGGGAATACATACAACGTGGAATTGGGATATACCCCAGCAGTAAATAAGAAGAACAATGACCATGATATTTATTTGAGAAGTTTAGTGTTAGAATATAACAGCTCAAATTTAAAGTTAAAAGATTTTTTTAAAAAAGAATGGACTAGGTTTAGTTCTTTAACTGATATAGAAGAGATACCTAGAATGGAACCCAAGATAGTGTTCAAAAACCCACCAAACATAGGTAAAATTTTAGAAAGGAATAGTGAAATAGTCAGGGACAGAAACACAACGAGGAAGGGGACATACAAATGTGGAAGATGCCAACAGTGTCCATTTATTATGAACAAGGCAGAAATATACATAGAAAGCAGAAAGAGATGGATAAAAAGTAAGACTTATTATAATTGTGAAAGTAGAGGGGTAGTTTATATTGCTATTTGTCAGAAATGTCAGTCGTTCTACGTGGGTAAAACTGAGAGATGTTTGAAACGCAGAATATATGAACACAATTATGACATTCTGAAAGCTAAAAATACCAATGCATTATATAAACACAGTAATACATGCCCTGAAACTAAGTTTGAATTCTATGTGTTGGATCAGGTTAAGCCAGACCCTAGGGGAGGCCTTTGGGAAGAAATCCTGGAAAGTAAGGAATTATGGTGGCAGGTTAACCTAGATTCCAACATAAGTCCTGGAATCAATGAATTCTTAACAATTTTGCCTCTATTAAAAATAAGAGCTAATAAAATATAGAGTAGTTCTTAATATGGACACTAGATGGCATCACGATTTCATGGAAGAAGAGTCCCCATTTTTTACTATACACTTTTAATGATTTAACATCATAAACTTTGTTTATTTATTTATTTATAATATATTTATAACATATTTATATTCACATTCCTATTTATATAAGTAATCTACCAACATCATCTACTTAGTATTTATTGTCATACGTCAATTTTTAATGTCATTTTAACAGTGTATAATTTTAAATTCTCATTTTTAACAACATGCACTTTATGGAGAAAGGTATGAATATTCATGTATTAAATACACGGATTGGTGTGTTTGAACTAATTGGACAAACCTCTATGACCAATGAAGCTGATTTTAACCAAATTATTTAGTATTTAAAGGTGTGTCAAAAGAATTTGATTGTCTGATTAAGTCCTAGTGACGAAAACGCATATTTGTAGTGTGGATGTAAGAGCGTTTATTCAGTTCTTTGGCGATTTATCATTATCTTTGTGCTGATTTTATTGTTTTTCGAGCGAAGCAGCGGTGAGATTTTTATTACTTGTGGAATAAACTTCCTTGATCACTTAACAGCGGGTCCTGGCACTTTTCTTTGGATTTATCCCTACCATACCTCTAACATAACTGGATTTATACAGCTCTTTATATACACTTTTAGTCATGCATAAACATATACATTTCCTCTTGATATTCTATTTTGGAGAATTGCTCATCCTGTAGAAACAATACTAAGCTTCCTTGTTTAACAATGTCTTGTAAGAGACCAGCTTTTCTGACAGTGTGAACATCCTGTATTTTATCTGGATCTTTGTACAATAACATCTGTTCTTTTGCCAATGCTGATAACAGTGTCCTGTTGTCCATGCAGAAAAACATGTTTTTGAGGAAACACATTGTTCTGACAGTGTGAACATCCTGTATTCTATTTGGATCTTTGTATAAGAACATCTGTTCTTGTGCCAATGCTGATAAACATGTCCTGTTTTCCATGCAGAAAAACATATTTTTGAGGAAACACATTGCCACAGTGTCATTGTCCATTCTTTAAAAGCAGATTTTGCATTTTTGTTCTTGCATACATCCTGTTTTTAAGTCTGTAAGGGAAAAATGTCCATTCAGTAGGTTCCTTATTTTCCAAGCCATGGTCATTTAGTATGACTGCTGATCACATATTACTAAACTCTGTTTCTGCATTTAAGCAAGCTTTTTTTTCAGCATATTTACAACAGAATTAATTTCAGCCTTATATTCATAAAATCTAACAACTAACAACTGCTGTATTCTCTCACCCTCTAGCCCTCCCTCAAGGGTCCACTCTCTATACAGTAACCCTTTGCCCCAGTATAGAGATTCCCCCTTCCCTTATGAATCAGGTGCCTCACTTGCTACCTGCCTCAGGCTGGGTTCATATTACTTTATCAAATTGTTAAAAGTTCAAACGTCATATGGTCGAACCTATATGATCGAACTTTTAACAGTTCAAAAAGCTAAAAAAATAAATAAACAGCAGAAAAAAACCTACCTGACCATTTAAAGAAAGGAGGACAAGCCCCCCCCCCGCTCTTTAAATATACCAACTCCGAGATCGCACTACAGTGCAGCAAAGGGAACTCTTCCCATTCTGCACTGTACAGAGATCTCCATTTAAACATTCGACCTGGGTTTGACCATATGACTTTAGAACTTTTAACAATTCAATAACGTAATATACACCCCCCTCAGGCCTTATAATGTAGGGTCTGAGAGCTGAGCCTGTCTCAACTCTCTCTTTGTAACCCTTCCCAGCTCCCCTTCCACAGGAAGTCTGGCATCCTCTGACAGTGGTGCCTCACTGTCAGCCTGGGTACAACTACTCACCTCTGCCCTTGCAGTCACTCTATCCAAGGGACCATCAGACAAGCAGCTGGGGCTCACTTTCAGTCTCACTGCTACACGGTATCTCCCTCCTTGAAGTAACCACCTCACCAGTCCTGGCTGCAATTGTGCAGTCTGTCTGGGTCTCCCCCAGGTTACCAGACCCACATGTTTGTCTCCAATCCTGACCATGTGTAACTGCATAAACACACGGTACTGCATTATCAAAATCCTTCCCTATCAAAGACACCTGCAGGATGGTAGTTTGGTACCCTTGTTGTCTCAAGACAACCCACTGTTGGCATTTTGTCATTCCCACTTACTGCCTCTCTCAACTTTTGTTCCCTACCTTGCCTCCATGGACATCTATGTGCTACATGGCCCCACTAGTTGCATTCAAAACATTTAACCCTAGGTCCTGGATGTGTACCTAGACTAGTGGCTTATCTGCTACTGGCAGATTCTGTTGGGACAATCTGGGCTGCCCACCATGGGTTTCCTTAGACCCATGAGTAGCACTGGGTTGTCCCTTTCCTGTGCAGTGATACCCTGCTTGCTAGATATAGGTCTCCCTTCTTCCCCAACTCATCTACAGTAAGGCATTGTCTATCAGCTAACCAGATCTTCATGTCCTCAAACAAAGTGCTAAGGGCTTGTTCCCTCACCAAAGGGTCTGCCAGCCCTTCAAAAGTGATGACCTTACATCCACTCACCCAGCTATGCAAATAAGTGCTTAGTTCAGCAACATATTCACACACACTTTCATCTGCCTTGTGTCTATGCTCACAAAACATTTTCCTATAAGCTTCAGGTGTTAGCTTAAAAAATTCTAGCAAACAATTTTTACAACATTATAATTTAAAAAGTCATTATCAGAGAGTTTAGACAGAACAGTTACAGCTTTACCTTGGAGTAAGGGGGTCAGGAACCATACCCAGAGCCCTTGGTCAACATTATACTGTTTAAATACCCTCTCAAACATAAGAATGAAACTATCAAAATTATCCCCCCACAATAAATCGTGAAAGAAATTTACTGACCTTTATTGCTTCTGAGGTTTGGTTACTCCCTTCCCCATTACCTCCATGACTCTGGTGAAGAGTCAGCATCTCCTTTTCATGTTGCCTCTGCCTCTCCTTCTCCTCAGCTTCTATTTCCAAACCCCTGGCCTCCAACTCAAGTCTCTCTAGTCAGGTTTCCATGCACCAGTCCTTTAGCCTGCCACATCTCAGCCAACTGGCTCTTTGTCAGCTTACCATACTCCTCTGCTGACATGCTTGCCTGCTCTCCCTGACTAAGCTAACAAAAGAAATAAAACAATTGTGATCTGAACTCTGAATGCTCACTGCATGGCTGATGTAGAGTACAAAAACACCTTCAGTGATAACTGTACACAAGCTACAGGAATTCACTATACACACCACTACAAGCCAATTAATATGTGATATGGCTAACTAACCACTATCAACCAATTAATCTGATGTGGTTATCCCACCACTGCCAAACAATTAATATGTGATGCCCATGCACTGGCTCAGTAATCAAGGAGCCTCTATCCTCAACACTAACACAAGTAAGGAATGTGCACATTGGGAGGATAATAAGTACACACACGGTAAAGTACAATTTCCCTTAAAACACACAGACATCACAGACAGTCTGGGACTGGCTTATTCCTTTCTCTCCAGATCCCCAATAAGACTTCCCACTGTCACAGCTATAGGGTTCAGATCTCAGCTGAGTGGTCAAGCCAAAACCTCCAGCACCCTTTGGTGGTTCGTGTTCCTGCCTAAGTAGCTGACACACACAAACTTTGAGATTTGAGTTATATACACACAGACACTCCTGGGGAAGGATGACACAGGTTCACAAGCTATGCCCCCTTCTGCTCAGACTAAGATATTACCAACTGCCACCAACAACTACTAGCAACAACTACAAAGGCTCTTACCAAAGGGTGTCCAATTCTACTGTGTAATTTTACTGTTATCAAAATAGTAAGTGTGATCAAGGCCAAAGCTATTCTAGAGTGGCCTGTGCAGTATCACCAAATACATGCAAGTACTCTAAGCACTTAAATTATCTCTACACAAAATCAGCCACAGTTAAAAGGTTTAAATATATTTAATAATAAATAAAAACACAAGAAAATACTTATTAACTCAACATAGTGGCAGAGTTCAGAAAATACTTTAAAACAACATTGTAGGACAGTCTCACATAAATATAGAAACCGCTAGACTAATCGTACTGCATTTCTATCTCCAACAGAAATTACTGTACCTAAATAACTTACTTACAGAGCAAGACAAGTGCTGGTGATGTCAGATCCAGAACAAACTACAAAATACACTCTCTCTGAGATAGTTTTTAAATGAATAATAAACATTACTTAGTTTTTAAATTAATAATAAACATTACTGCTGTGTTAGTTAGATGACATCACTGTTTGACACTTGCATCTAGTTTCCAGGCTAAACAGATACCAACAGAATTTAACATGTCTCTGTCATAAATACTTACCTCTCAGATGTACAGCTACTAGGAAGTCACAGAGCAATACAAAAACACTTTACATGTGAAACCTAGTAATTATCGCTATTTTAAGACAATAGAAAGAAACTCCTAGCCTAGACATCCTCTCTTAGCTTGGGATAACACACAGTCGTAAAAATCTTTACTTATTTTCTCAGAGTTTGCAAGTTAACTCTGTATGTCCCATTTTTTACCATGAAAACATACATTTGCATTGACATATAGTTTATACACATTTCTGCTGTTTTCCAGCAGGGTGCATTGTGGTTACAGTCTTGAAGCTCAGCACATAACACAGTTTTCTTACATTTGTAAAAGAAGCCTGTGGATCATATTAATGTTTACAATGAATTAGAATTATTTAAAAAATTCTATCTAGCTGGGCTGGCAGCCTTCACAAGGATATAAAATCTTGTGGTAGTTTGGTACCCTTTTTCTCTCAAGACAACCTACTGTCGGTATTTTGTCATTCCCACTTACTGGCTCTACCACCTTTTGTTCCCCACCTTGCCTCCATGGACATCTATACGCTACATGGCCCCACTGGTTGCATTTAAAACATTTAACCCTAGGTCTTGGACATGTACCTGGACTAGTGGCTTCCCCTGCTGTGGGCAGATTTTGTTGGGGCAGTCTGGGATGCCCACCATGGGTTCCCTTAGACCCATGAGCAGCACTGGGTGTCCCTTTCCTGTGCAGTGATGCCCTGCTTGCTAGGTATAGGTCTCCCTTCTTCCCCAACTCATCTATAGTAAGGCATTGTCTATCAGCTAACCAGATCCTCATGTCCTCAGGCAAAGTGCTATGGGCTTGTTCCCTCACCAAAAGGTCTGCCAGCCCTTCAAAAGTGGTGACTTGACATCCAGTCACCTATCTATGAAAATAAGTGCTTAGTTCAGTAACATACTCACACAGACTTTCATCAGCCTTGCATCTATGCTCACAAAACTTTTTCCTATAAGCTTCAGGTGTTAGCTTAAAAAATTCTAATAAACAATTATTTACAACAATATAATTTATACAGTAATTATCAGACAGTTTGGACAAAACAGTTACAGCTTTACCACGGAGTAAGGGGGTCAGGAACCATACCCAGCGCCCTTGGTCAACATTATACTGTTTACATACCCTCTCAAACACATGACTAAAACTATCAAAATTATCCCCCTCTGTAAATTGTGGAAGAAGTTTACTGACCTTTGTTGCTTCTGGGATTGTTGCTCCCTTCCCCATTACCTCCATGACTCTGGCAAAGAGTCAGCATCTCATTTTCATGTTGCCTCTGCCTCTCCTTCTCCTCAGCTCCCAGATGTTTCAGTCTCTCTGCTGTTTCTATTTCCAAATGTTTGGCCTCAAACTCCAGTCTCTAACTACAGACAGATTTTTAAGTCCTCTGTGGAAAGGTTGAGCTGTCCATTTTCTGAGAGTTGTACATCCCCAAGGTCAGTCTGATCATCCTCTTGGTTGCTATTCTCTGATGCAGGTGTAACTATAGTTGCAGTCATGTCTGCTTTAGTCAAGTTTCCATGCACCAGTCCTTTATCCTGGCCCATCTCAGCCAACTGGCTCCTTGTCAGCTTGCCATATTCCTCTGCTGACATGCTTGCCTGCTCTCCCTGACTAACTAAGCTAACAAAATAAATAAAACAATTGTGATATGAACTCTGAACGTTCACTGTATGGCAGATTTATAGTACAAACACACCTTCAGTGATTACTGTACACAAGCTACATGAATTTAATATTCACACCACTACAAGCTAATTAATATGTGATGTGGTGATCTCACCACTATCGACCAATTAATATTTCATATGGATATACCACCACCGCCAAACAATTAACATGTGATGCCAATGCACTGGCCCAATAATCAAGAAGCCTCAATCCTTACCACTAATACCAGTGAGGGATGTGCACATTGGGAGGATGGCAAGTACACACACAGTAAAGTACAATTTCCCTTAAGAGCACACAGGGATCACAGTCGGTCTGGGGCTGGTTTCTCCCTCTCTCTCCAGATCCCCAATAAGACTCCCCACTCACACAGCTATAAGGTTAAGATCTCAGCTGAGTGGTCAAGCCAAAACCTCCAGCACCCTCTCTTTCCAACCAGTGCTTTGTGTCCCTGGCCAACTAGATGACCACACACACACACTTTGAGATTTGATTTATATACAAACACACAGACACTCCTGGGGAAGGCTGGCACAGGTTCACTAGCTACGCCCCCTTCTGCCCAGACTATACGGTAGTACCACCTGTCACCAGCCACTCTTATCAGCTACTATAAAGGCCCTTACCAAAGGGTGTCCATTTCTACTGTGGAATGTTACTGTTATCCAAATTGTAAGTGTGACCAGACCTTTTAAGACTATTCTAAAGTGACCTGTACAGTATCACCAAATACATATGCAAGTATTCTAAGAGCTTAAATATCCATATACAAAACCAACCACAATTAAAAGGCTTAAATATATTTAATAATAAATTTAATAATAAATAATAATAGCACAAGACTTTACTCATTAACTTAGCACAGAGATTGCAAAGTTCAGAATCACAGGAAATTCGTTAAAAGAACATTGCAGAACAGTCTCACATAAATACAGAAAAAGCTACACTACTCTTGCTATATTCTTATCTATCTCTAACAGATACTATGCCCTAAATGCCTTAATTACAGAGCCAGACAGATATAGATAAGAAGTTCTGAAGAGCTGTTTACAGGTCCAGAACAAAATACAAAATGCACAGACTTTCTCTCTGAGATAGTTCTTAAGTTAATAATACACATTACTGCTGGGTTAGCTAGATGACATCATTATTTGACATTTGCATCTAGTTCCCAGGCTAAACAGATACCAACAGAATTTAACATGTCTCTATGGAAAATACTTATCGCTTAGATGTACAGCTGCTAGGATGCTACAGAGCAATACAAAAACACTTTACATGTGAAACCTAGTAATATCTCTGTCCTAAGACAATAGAAAGAAGCCCCTAGCCTAGACATCCTGTCTATTAGCTGACATAAACCAACTTTATAGCAGACCGTAAAACTATCTACTTATTTTCTCAGAGTCTGCAAGTTAACTCTATATGTCCCAACTTCTGCTATGAAAACATACATTTTCACAGGCATACAGTCCATATACATTTCTGCTCTTCTCCAGCAGAGTGCACTGTGGTTACATTTTTGAAGCTCAGAACATAGCATATAGTTTAATCATAACATATAGTTCTCTTACATTTGTAAGGCAAGCCTGTAGATCATATTAATATTTACAAATGACATAGGAGTATTTACAAAATTGTAACTAGCTGGGCTGGCAGCCTTCACATTAACAATATCAGAATAGTATGTCCAGGAACAGTGCTGTAGAAAATCTGGAATGTGGGATAACAGTAACAGTGCTGATAAATGCGGGATAACAGTAACAGTGCTGATAAATATATCAAACGTTTCTACACTTATATTCTGATTCTCCTGAATAATATAAACTGAAACAGTCTTTCCATCAAGAATAGTATAGATATTCAACCCTACTTATGTACTCAGGCCTGAGGGTCTGTACTGCAAAAGACCTTTTGCATATCAGTCCAAAAGCTAACTTAACTGACTCAGCTGACCGTGTCTGATATACTTCCTAATAATACCAAAACCCTGTAATGTTTTATATACCTCTTCAGCCTTGTCTTGCATGTGTCTCACAGTACCCAGCTGTCTATTTTTTTATCTAGAATTCCATTTCAAGTACACATATCTTTCCTTTGAGAAAGGAACATTTTGTAGTTTCCCCTTGAAACTGTTAGTTCTGCACATCTCATGCTTAGCCAGCAAGATTACTTGTTCCTTTCTACTGAACTTTGCCCCTGAAACGAAATGCATACATGAAAACACAAGGCCTATTATTCTAATTTTATGTACTATAGTGAGCACACTAAGAATATCCTCAGTCTAACAGCTCTCCCCAAGTTCCCTGATGAAAGTTTTTACAGGTACCTTCTTTTGTAGTTACCTCATATCTGTATTACTAACTACTGTAATCTGGTTTGAATATACAAGCTTTATGCTACCTCACTCATAATCTGCGGATGTGTCCAGATAGATAGTGATGTCCTTTACGGTCTCAAAGGAAGCATTAGCTAATACCTGCGCAACTTGGCTAATTTACATAATTTCCAAATAGCTTTAATAGCTCTATATGCAGGAAATATATCTCCTGCAGCAATTATGCCATTACCTAGATCCATAGTCTTTAAGTCTAAGTTTTGATGCATGTGTGATGTATCTAAAACCTGCACATTATTCTAAAAATCACTGTCTTTTAATTCTGAGGTTTTTAAAATTGATTAGGAAAAGTAATTTTTAGCCCTGCTGTTCCAGAAACAGCATGGAGAAAATGCTGTGCACATTCTCAACCTGTCTCTGTGAGTCTTCAGTTACGTTAGGCAGAGTACAAACTGTTAATCCTGCATATTTTTCTTCCCTATCTCTGTATGCTGTAATGGTAAAATTACACTGTCTATTGCCTATGTTTTTTACCTTATGAACTGGTGCCTTATTGTACCATGATGTGTTTCTCTAATAGCAAATGAAACGTTTTCCTGTTATCTATAGATTTAAATTGTCAAACATTGCACTGTTTGACATAAACATATCCTCTACAAACAACCTCAAGGTTATACTGCTAAACACTAGCAGTCTAAACCAGAAACTCCACTCAATGGAAGCAGTTCTCACCATGGAAGATGCTGACATTTGTGCAGTCACGGAGGCCTAGTTTAAGGCTGCAGAGAGCAACCCATCTATACCAGGTTACTTTTCCTGCCACACATTCAGACCACAAACTGAAGGCATAAAACCTAAAGGAGGTGGTGTATCAATATTCGTTAACGATAAATACACCTTTAGATTGGTTAAATGGCATGATTCCCTTGAATTACTTCAGGTGCAATTGTCTGTAGGTAAGACCCCTCTTCAAGTCATTGCCAGCTATAAGACTCCCTACATGAATTAGGACTTCCACTCAGCCTACATGGATCTACTTGAATCAATCACAATACAACCAAACACCCTGTTTTTGGGGGACTTTAATTACCCGTCCATAGACTAACTCTACGTGTTCTAACTCGCTTGCCCAAAGGGTCTATATTAAATCACCAAATGTTTAAAAAAGCGAACGGTGTTTAATCGACCCTATGTAAGCAAAAGCTTACAATATCAAAGTGCTTTTCCAAGGGAAAAAAAATATCGCTGTTCCAACAAAAAAAAAAAAATCAAGTACAAACATTACATTAAGTGGGGGGCTTTGCCCCTCACACCCCCTGATTTGGGGTCTGTGCCCTCCACACCCCCTCTACTTAAATATACCAACTCCGAGACTGCACTACAGTGCCACAAATGGCAAAGTACCGAAGCGGCCAAGCAAATTCTTTCCCAGGGAAATAATTCACTTAACAGCTACTTCAATATTTTCCGTTTTCAGCCTTTTCAGTTCGACCAAGACACATTCAAAAGAATGCGTCTTCGGTCTTCTAATATATATCCTGCCCAAAGTTTCCTGGGCTTTGTTAACTCCAATGCCTTGGACCAACTGGTTGACACACCCACAAGAGGCTCAAACATCTTGGACCTGGTGCTCACCAACATGGGAGACCGCTGCACCACCCTCAATATGTGGCCATAGCTGGTGAGATCTGACCACAAATCAGTCTCACTAGAAGTAACTATTGCACAAGACCCCCCTCCTTTAGCAACAACTAGACTAAAAAACTTCCCCAAGGCCAATTATAATCTCTTGTGTGACAGCATAAATAGCTTCATAGCTCCTCCCCTCACTGATGGAACAGACACCTATGCTGAGTTATACACCAGTGCTTTATACAAGCACCTGTACAACTATATTGACTCTGCCGTACCTGATACAACCAAAGCAAGATCTTCAAGGAAAAACAAACCTGCCTGATGGACAACTGCCATTAATAGGCTATACAATAGGAGAAAGAAATTGCTATCTAAGAGCAGGAAGGAATGGTCTCAAAACCAGAAACATTCTCTCAACTTAAATAAGCAAATAAGACTGCTAGTGAAGTCCCCCAAAGCCAAGTATGAATCCAAATTAGCTTCCCTAACTAAGGATAACCACAATGTGTTCTTTAGTTATAGCCGTAACCTCAAAGGTAAGGCCCAGATTTGCATTGAACTCATAGTTAGTGGTTCATAGGTAGGTACTAGGCTATTGGGCCTATATAAGCCTAGCCAAAAAGGTACCCTGGCTTTTGCCACCCAAGAAAATTATTTTCCTGTGCCCCTGTCGAGCAAAGCCACAGAGGTGATCGCTGGGGTGACTTTCCTATTTCCCATCCAATCATAAAGATTTTTTTTGTAAAGAATGCTAATGAGGAGCTTTGTTTGATATAGATAGGTAGTTTATTCCAGAGTATGGGAAGTCTCTGGGACAGGAATCTATCCCTCCAGCATGTTCTGCTTATTGTAGTGACAAGGCTTAGGTCCCTAGAGCATGTAGCTCAGATGGATTGGGATTTCCTTAAGTGGAGCATGTCCAACAGCTCTAGGTTTGACATAGCTTTCTATGTTAGGCAGAGATCACCTCTGAGTAGGCGATATGCGATGGAGTAAAGCTGGAGTTTTTTGAGACTGTCTGCGTAGGGCATCTGTTAGAGGCCAGTCATCCTCTTTGTGAGGTATTTCTGCAGCCTTTCCAGTTGTTGTAGATGTTTTGTGAGGTACATATCAAAAGGGGCATTTTACTCTATAACAGATCTAATGAGTGACGAGTAGAGAACAATGACCTCTTTTTTTTCCTGGATGAGAAACCTTTTGTGATGAGGTGTGCCATGTAAAAGGATTTCCTGACTACTGTGGTGATTGGATTATCAAAGGAGAGACTACTGTCCACCTGTGTCCCAAGGTCTCATCACACTTTCAGTGTTAAGTAGACTACCGCCTATGTGGTAGCTCATGGGTACAAAGTTTTTACCAAAGGGGATGACAATGCACTTTTTGGCATCGAGTTTGAGGCAATGGCTTTGATACCAGGCATATCTCAGTGAGGCCCTTTTGTAGGATGTCCACATCATTAGGAGTTTCGATTATTGCTCCTAGTTTGCAGTCATCTGTGAACTTCGTTAGCCAAAGACCTTCTGTGTTAGCCTGTACTTCAGAAAAGTAGATACCAAGCAAGAGAGGACCCAGGAAGCTGTTTTTAATTATTATTTTCTGTGTCCAGGCCTTTCAAACCTCCCCTTTTCCATCTCTTGTGCAAGGCTGGGTGATTGATGTTCTTGACTGCATTTAAAATTAAACTGAAAAATCAAACAGGAAATTATTTAAAATAACATTTGCAGCTTTAACAATTACAAACTGATAGCATTCCTTTTGCGCTGACTTTATTTACATTTTCTGCATAAAATAAACTCTTGTAAGTCTGTAAGCAAACTGATAGTCAACTAAATCAGTGTTACTAATAAATACATTGCTTGTTGCCCTGATTGTTTACATTTTTTTGCATGAAATTAAACTCTTGCAAGTCTGTAAACTGATAATGTACTATAGTGAACTAAACTAATGTTACTAATAAATACATTTTTGCAAGTTTACAACTGAATTGATAATGAACTACAGTGAAATGGAAAGGCTGTAACTTTGTTATTAAATCAAACGGAACCCTCAGTGGCACTGTTTTTCCTGGCATAACCTCAAATGAAGCTAAAGCAGTACTCTAATACTGTATTAATGTTTTACCATTTTTGCATTTCTGCATCTCTACAAAATTAAGCTTAACTGTTGAACTTTTTGTGCTTACTCTCATGACCCTTGAGTCTTAACATACTGTTGTGTGTTAAACTCCATCCACTGTCTTAACATAGCCATTCCTTTGGCTGACATCATTTAATTTTTCAGTACTACTGAATGCTCAACAGGTGTCTCTGTAATGGTGGATGTCTGATCTTCACCCAGTGTTATTTTAGGCAGTACCTCTGTATCATCATACCATGCCACTTGCTTGTGGCCCACATTGTCAACTACAGCTGTCCTGGGGTGCTGGATTCTCCAACAGTGGAGGCTAAAAGCAGGAATATACTACACATGCCCCTATAACCTTTGGCATACATAGTAATACACACTGAAATGCAGCTACGCTATACTTCAACATACACTGCTTATCATACCTCTCAAGTGTACCTCATTACAAGGAACTTACCTCATTTGGGGTCTTAAAAAGTTCATGTTCCACATTGAAAGAGTCTGTCACATGATAGATAGAAATTAATCATATTAATTCATTAAAGGATGATCTTTATGAGTAAAACTAGCATAGTTTAACCATCCTATGACCTTCCTAGTTGAAGTTGTTAGTAAGCCATTAGTATGTGTTCCACATTTTGCCTATTTGTTCCACATTATGAAGGAGAGTGTTCCTCATTTTGGAGACGGAAGGTTGAGAGCTATGCTGCTTCTTGTGCAGGTTCCTGCAGATGCAAAGTAGAGATGCCTGAAAACATATGTGGTAGGCATTAGTCAAACCTTCCCTCAAATACAGTGATGTGTGCTATACTCTACTGTAATAGATATTACCGACCTGGTGCATCTCTAAATGACACACAAATGATTGGTGTCACCCCAGCATTCATATTAAGTACCTTAAAAGTTTGACTATCTGCTCCCCTGTCCAGTGATTGACATCAAACACTCCTCAGCCTCAGAGAGGAACTACATTAGTTGCAGTCCACCCCCTGTGCTGGACCTATCTGCCACAATGTTCATGTGGCTTTTCAGCTGCAGAGTATCATATCAGTAAGTAACCTTTGCCATACTTGAAGTAGGTTTTGGACAACTATTTCACATCCTGCATCAGTTCTTACTAAATCTAGTACCAATACTGCCTTTCTATGATGCCTTTACCAGGAGGGGCATGGCATGTACACAGATTGCCTGCAGTAACACTTCTTTCATCTAGGTCATGAACTTTTTCAGGTGTTGCCTTGCTTAGCTGGCTATGCATCTGTTATCAGCCACAGTTAGTGCTATGCACAGAATTTCCCCTTATATACTTTAGCTATGCCTCCATATTTGGATTAGGAACCCAAACTTGCCACTACATAAAATTTCCACTGTACTTGTTTGCCCCTCCCACAAAAATCATAGGCAGACAGTCCAGTACCATGAATGCATATACATCACAATGATGGGTGGAATGACAGCAAGTCTCTATCTCATTAACAAGGGTGAGTTATAGTGTAGCTAAAGGTTACTTTGTGCAAGTTTCTCATCTGTCATTGGGCACTGTACTACCCAGGCATGCTTATGAGACATGTGACCATTATGCTCATGTATATCACAGGTTTACACCTATAGCTCCTCCATACTTAGTGCTATTGTGTAGTGCAGCTATGTTGCTATGTTAAGACACAGGATTTGTACATCTGCATTCAGGAGCACAAAACTACCATTTTGCTTCCCAAGTGGATCTGAGTGGTCATGGCTACCTTATGCTCATGTATATCACAGGTTTACACCTATAGCTCCTCCATACTTAGTGCTATTGTGTAGTGCAGCTATGTTAAGACACAGGATTTGTACATCTGCATTCAGGAGCACAAAACTACCATTTTGCTTCCCAAGTGGATCTGAGTGGTCATGGCTACCTCAAGCATTACAAAATGCAGAATTCCAGCTTGATGTGCCCTGGAAGCAAGATTTCTTAGTTTTCCTGCAGAACAACTTTCAGAATTGTCTGTCTGAGCAAAGTAATGGGCCCTTGGAAAAAGTGAATACCTAGCATAGGCTTGCAAGGATGGTGAGCAATGGCATTGGCATCACCCATTCTGGTGTCTGGGACCTTTACTTATTACTGCCTATTTTTCCATGAAAAGGCATTGGTAAATCCTTGCCTAGTTTGGATTACAATAGTGGCAGTAGTGTATTTTTTTGCAGCAAGATTTGTGCTACTGTGCTTCTACAACTATACACCTTCCATTGTTGCTACTGCAGTCATTCTCCTTATCATGTGCTTACTTAAAGTTGCATTCCAGTGTCAATTCCCCCATTCCTGCATCTGCCAAGGCCCCTCTGATACATTAGCTGCTGCCGTCTCTGTTGTTTTCACACTAATTACATTTTTTTTCCTCCACCACTCTAAAAGCTGAAGTTTCTGAAATTGTAACCTACCTGTAGGTCAGAATAGCAGGACTAAGAGAAGGGTGAACTGCTAAAGGTGATGAAGTGACAGAGGTACATTAGTTGGCTTTATTAGGTTAGATCCCTAGTCTGCAATAACCAGTACAGAGCTGCACCCACCCAGGGTCTTTTACAGAAGACTCTGAGAAGTGTGGAAAGCCCTGAACTGTGAGAAAGGAGGTTTTTTTTTTTTTATCAAAAAGGGAATTTAAAACAAACATTGCAGTCTGCCACCATTCTCACTTTATTGTGGTTTGTCTGATCAAGAGCTTTTTTTTCCTTTATAAGAGACTTAAAAATCTATGCAACCTTAGAAATACAGGTATGAGATACTAACAACCTGTATCTAGCCCCAACTCCATCAATCTCACAAGATGCATCATCATCACTTGTTAGGTCTGGCCATAAAACACTTTCCTTTGAAATAAAACTGATACCAAAGACTTAGACCCCTTCCACCCAAGGTATTTTTAGAAATTTCTCTAACATAAACTACCTACTCCTGACTGATACACTGGCAAGCTTCAAACCCAATTAACTCTGCTGAAACATAGAGACATACACCACCACACTATACCAGCATGTAACCAGCTGAACAGATGCAGCTGTACCCTGTAGTAACCAAGTGGGGGGGGGGGCAAAACCCCTTGGCCCACTATCAACAAGCATTGCAATAAAGGATGAGAATTTTGAAACAAAAGTAGGAAAAAAATCTCAGAATACAGGACGGCACAGTGGTGCAGAGGTAGTGTTGTCACCTCACAGCAAGAGGTTGTCCAGTTCGATTCTCAGCTGGAATGTCTTCTGTGTGGAGTCTGCATATCTTCCCTGCATTCATGTGGGTTTCCTCCCACATTACAAAGGCATGTGTCTGGGCCTCAGCTGAAAATTGGGTTTGTTCCAAGTCAGACTTTCCCAGTAAACAAATGTTAAATATATAAAATAAAATATACCCAACAGTGACTCATCAAGCCAACACACAAGTCTGTCTTGAAAGCAAGATCAAAATCCAAACATACTGCATCAATGGGTACTGACAACATCCCTTGATGCATCTTAAATAGCATGAAGCATGACTTAGCCACACCCCAACAATACTGTTCAACCTCAGCCTCCATACAGGGTTTGTACCAAGCAAGTGGAGAACAGCTACATTCATTCCCCTGTATAAGGGAGGATCTCCCACAGACCCAGGCAATTAGACAAGTCTGACCTGGCTTGTATGTAAATCTACAGAGACTTACAGAACTAATCAACAGGGAACCTTAAAACACTAGACTCATCTCAATTTGGAAAGGTAAAGTGCAGGTCATGCTTTCTCAGTCTGGTGGATTTCTTTGAAAAAGGTCACCAAAACAGTGGATGAAGGCAAAATGGTACACACCATATAGCTCTACCTGGCAAAAGCTTTTCAAACAATCCCTAACTCTAGCATAACAGAAAAGTTAAATAAACTGAGAATAAACCCATGTTACCCATTGGACTACCAACTGGCTCGTAGATAGTTTCTCCTGTTTTGATCTCTTGGATCCTACCTCCAAAACCAGACCAATCACCAGTGGAATTCCCCAGAATTTGGTGCTGGGACCTCTCCTGTTTGGCATCCACTTCCCTGAACTAAAAGCCAATACCAAAGGACTAAAGTCTGCTGGAAGGTTTGCCTAAAATAACTGGTGGCCAGAGTCATGGACTGAAACCAATACCAAAAAATCATTGTCATATCCTTTAAGAAGTCATCTATCCAAGGGAACTACAACATTGACAATATCCCTATGACAGCTGACCCAGCTGTTTGGGATTTGAGAACTTATATGCACACTGGCCCAATTTTTGACCATGTTAACTGTCCTAAAAAATCCTTTCATGCTGTGCAGTGTATAAATACAAGTATTGCAATTAGATCTACAGAGGTCATTGTCCCCCTTTAGTCAGCCCTCATTAGGCCAGTCACTGAATACAATACCCCTGTTGGTATGTATTCATCCAGACACATGCAACTGTAATGCCCACAGAGATACTGTACTAAATGAATAACAGGTCTACACAATACACTCTACATGGACTGCCTCAAAGCCTGTCATTATACTTTCTATCCTACAGACTGCTAAGAGGTGACTGGCAAGCAAGGCATCCACTGACCCAAAACTGATGGACATACTGTGCATCAGCAATTCTCAGTCCAGGGATCTAAACCTCTTCTGCAGCATCAACAGAATGGTTTGGAAGGAGAAGTGTATCTCAGAGAATACCACTGTTCAGGAACAGAATCCACATTCACATAAAACAAAGCTCATCCCTGTCCATATTCAAGTGCAACTTGGAGTTATGGATGAGTAGAAACTTTACTCCATGACTGCCCCTGTACTAGTAATGGAGAAAGAGGCAATTCTTAAATTCTTTATTCCACTCTAGTCCCCTCAAATTATCTTTGGTACAATCCGAGTTATTTTCACTAGGAGTAATATATAACTATCAGTCATGGAATTAAGGCCAATCCAACATCAAACAGGACAGAGTAATTAAAGCACCAAAAGGGAAACTGGCTAGGCTTAAAATGGCATGTAGGCACACCTAGCCTAGTACTTACCTATGAACTATTGTCTTATCTTACTTGTCGTTAACGTGCACTTAAGCATCCATACTAGATTAACATGGTTGGATGTCATGGAAGATGGAATCCACTCTCCAGCAGTGGGGTGTGTACAAAATCTGTGCCCATACACTGTAAAATTGTGACTATTTCTAAAGTCATTGTTCTGCAGGACCAGGTTTAGAGGAGGAGATTAGGCCATACTCATCTCAGTCTGCATTGGCCAAAGCCTATGGTGCTGAGTTGCCACTGGCCACAATGATTGACAATTCCTTTGCTGGAAGTGACATGGGGATTCACTGATTTCCTCCATGGACTCTTTTTAGGGTGGAGAAGGATCCTGTTCTGAAATTGGTCTGAAGAAGTCTGGTGGCCAGTGAAGTGTTGTAGCAAATGGATGCTTGCTTTTACCTTCAAGCATGGCTTTCAGAGCTGCATGACCAGGTTCTCCAGGGATCATCAAGCCTTCATCATCAGCCACCCAAATGTGTGATGCCTGTTTGTTGCTCTCATCCATCCTCACATACAACCATGGCAAGACTTTATTTTATCCCCATCCTGCTGTTTTTCCCTCCCTTATTGCCCATTTCTTGTTCCACCACCTATCCACCAAAGTTATTTGAACCTGGATTATTTGGGGAACAGGGCATTATCCCTCGGTGTCCCATAACTGGGTCTTAAAAATGGCCAAGTCTTGAAATTTAGGCAGCAGCCTATGAAAGAACCAAATGGAGAAAAAGTGACAAGATTTTTTTCACAGATTATAATGAAACTTAGCAAGTGAAGTTATGAAGCAGAAAAGTACAGTTATGTAAAATCTTACCATAACGGTAGATGTCTTTGCCTTCACTGCTGCAGTATTCTTAACTACAAAGGATTTCCTGCCGTGGAAGCCCAACCTCTGGCCAGTCTTCCAAAGACTTCTGAATTCAAAGGTATGCCGAACATCATCAGTAATGTACGGCATAAAGGAGACATTTAGGCTTACCAAAAACAGAACTGATTGCTCTAGGAGGATCACCAGTCCAAAGAACCCAAGAGGTAATGTGTACATCCAGGAAGGTAAAGAACTCTGGAGGGAGCGGATACTGCAGCAGTGAATGAAAGGACAGCTACCAGTATGGTAATATTTTACACAACTGTACTATGTCTTTTCATTCACTGCTGCAGTATTTTTAACCATATGTGAGAGAGCCAAAGCTGAAGAGGAAGAATTGAGGAGAAAGGGGAAGAATCATCCCCTAAAAAAAAAAAAAAAGATCTGAAGTAGCAAAACCAGCCCTAGCTCTAGAGATAGCATCCATCTTGTAGTGCTTGGTAAAGGTATGCAGAGAAGTCCAGGTAGCTGCTTCAAGAATAGAATTAGTATCTAAGCCTTTGAAAAAAGCACCAGAAGAAGCCACAGCTCTAGTAGAATGAACCTTACTTGAAAAAGGAAGGCTCTTATCATGAACACTGTAACAAAAGGAAACATCCTTAGAAATCTAAGAAGAGATGGCATGCTTGGATACAGCAAGCCCCAAACATCTAGGATGAAAATAAACAAATAACTGATCAGATTTGTCTGATAGAGCTTATTTGGATATGACAAAAGCTAGGTTGCTTATGCATGTCCAAAGTATGCAGCACCCTCTCACTCTCAGTTTGTGGAGAGGGGGAAAAAGTAGGCAGATTAATAGACTGATTAAGATATAGCTCATTAACCACTTTTGGCATAAAAGGAGGGTTAGTGTGCAAGGACACTCTGTCCTCATGAAAAATGAAAAATGAAAACAGGGGGACAAGCCATAAGGGTCTGCAACTCAGACACCCATCTGGCAGAAGTAAGTGCTAACAAAAGAACAGTCTTCCAGGAACAATGTTGCAAGGAAGCTGAAGCAGCAGGCTCAGAGGGAGCCAAAGTCAACTTCTCCAAAACAAAATTAAGATCCAAGGGAGGAGGAACAGGCTTCCTGGTAGGTCTAATATTAAGGACGTCTTTAAGAAATTGTTTCACCTCAAAGCTAGCAGCCAAAGAAGTAGAAAAAGGCAGACAAGCAGAGAGAGCTGCTAGGTGGACCTTAATAGAATAGGCCAAACCAGCACTGAACAACTCACACAAAAAGAGCCAAAGGAGCATGCACAGTAAGTGGGTCCGGGTTATGAGAGAGACACCAAAAAGAAAACCTCATCCATTTGGATAAGTAGGATGTCCTAGTCATAGATTTCCTAGCCGCCTGCAGGACTTGCAGCATGTCCTCAGAAAAAAACATTTCTATGAAGAATCAAAATCCTATCACCCACAGTGCCAGTTGAAGTGTGGACAGGTGGGGTGGATAAAAGATCCCTTGTTTTATGTGAATAGATCCATCCTGTGAGGTAACTTGTGAGGACTACCCCTGGCTAGATGCAGAAGAGGGAACCAGTGCTGTCGCAGTCAAAAGGGAGTCACCAACAAGATTTTAGGAGCATCCTGTTGAATTTTGAACAGGACTTTTGGAATGACAGGTTGGGGAGAGAATGCATAAAGAAACATCCCTTTCCAAGAGAATGAGAGAGCACACGCCTTCCATACCAGAGGACCTGGGACTCTGTCACAAAACAGGGGAAGTTGTCTGTTCAAAGGGGAGGCAAAAGGATCCACTTGAGGAGTACCCCACTGGTGGATAACATCCAGAAACACATCCCTGTGAAGCATTCATTCGTGGGACTGAGTTAAAGACCTGCTCAGAGTGCCTGCCACAATGTTTCTGACTGGAAGTGATATAAACTGCCTGAAGAGTCACTCAATAGCAAGATTCCATACCAGAAGTGCCAACTGGCAAAGAAGATAAGATCTCATTATTCCCTATTTGTTGATATACCACATCACTGTGGTATTGTCTGTGAATACCTTGAGAGGCCCTGGGAAAGAGAGAGACTGAAAGGCCTGAAGAGCCAGCAGAAGAGTTCTCATCTCTTGACACCGATGTGCTCCTTCTGCTGACAAGGCTACCACACCCCCTGTATCTTTGGGGAGCCAACAGTCATCCCCATCCCATGTCTGGGGTGTCTGTGAAAAATTCCTGAGAGAGAAGAGGGGGGTGAAAAGGGATCTCTGGATTTAGAGACAACTGAAGAATCCAATAGTGAAGTTCCTGTCTGAGGCAAGGAAGAAGAGGAACTACAAATTCTAGAGGATGAGTGTGTTGAAGCCACACTGACTTCAGAAACCATTGAAATTTTCTCATATGAAGTTTGGACAGAGGGAGCATCAGAATGGTGGATGCCATGAAACAGAACTCTCAGAAACTCCCTGGCAGTAATAGAAGCCAGAGGAAGAAAGGTGTGAAAGAAAGAAATGAGAGTTCAGACCTTTGGAGGGGGAAGCGATGCAAGCACTGGTACCGTTTGAATCCTGCTACCCAGAAAAACATGATGCTGAGAAGGAGTCAGAGAAGACTTCTTGAAATTTATGGTGACTCTCATGCTCTGAAAAAGGGACATGGCAAAAGGAAGATTTTGCACAAGGGTCTCTGGAGAGGATGCCTGAATCAACAGGTCATCTAAGTAAGGAAATATTTGGATTCTTTGAAGTCTGCAAAAGGCAATCACAGGAGCAAGGCATTTGGTGAACAGCAGTAGAAAGACCAAAGGGCAAAGCAGAGAACTGAAAGTGGCAGGAAGCCACAGAGAAATCCAAAAACTTCCTAAAAAGAGGTTGATGGATCAGAATATGGATTTAAGCATCCTTGACATTCAGAGACACAATATAGGCCTGAGGGAGCAAGAGAGGAAAGAGAATCTGAAGGGATAGCATTCAAAAGGAAGGTAAAAGTGTTTATATGAGAGAGGTCCAGAATAGGTCTCCAAGTGCCCTCTTTTCTTGGCACTAGAAACAGGAGTAGAATGCTTTCCCCCTTTGGGACTCAGGCACCTCTTGAATAGTGCCCTGAGACAAGAGATCTTGAAGTTCCTCTGGTAAAAAGGGAAGATGTTCCCGAGGAGGCTGAGGAATGCCCATAAACGGAAGACAGAATTTCTGCATGACAAATGATTGGCAGAACCCAAGAATCTTGAGTGATCTGAAGTTAAACCAGAAGAGAAAGAGAAAGTGGAATGTGGCTGAGAAGGGACAGATAGTCACATAGCACCCGATTTGGCCAAAAAGGAAGGCTTTGGAGTTCCTAAAAATTGAGTAGCCTTAGCAGGAGGAGGAGTCCATTTGCCACTCTTCTTACCTTTAGTAGAAGAACGTGATCATCTACAAAGGCAGGCTTAGCAGGATAGTTTTTCTGAAATTTAGGCACAGGAGAAATAAACACGTTTAAGTTCCTGTAAAGTGTTACCCATATTCTGAAGGGACAAAAACAAACCAGCAGCAGCCTCCCCAAACAAAAGTTTAAAATCCAAAGGAGCATCCATCAACTTAGCTTTAATATCATCAGGTAGATGTTGAAGCCTAAGCCAAGAATACCTTCTCATAACTGAACCAACATCAGCAGCCCTAGAGGCAGTATCCACTGCATCATAACTACATTTAATAGAATGACAAACTATTGAGAGGAGGTGCCTAGCAAGGAACGAACAGAAGTGTTATCCTTAACAGTCTGGAAAACCAGAAATAAGTTGACAGGAGTGAGAAAAAAAGCCAACACATACCTAGACAAACAGGTTTGATAATTAATAGCACTAAAAGCTAGGGTAGCAGAAGTGTAAACCTTTTTGCCCAGCCTGTCCATAGTCCAGCTATCATTGTCAGAAGGAAATAACTTGGATGAAGGAAGCAAATGAGATGGCGTATCAGAGGCTATGGACATCAAACGTCCTGCTGCTGACCCTTTAGTAAAGTACAATCCTCAGGAACCCTATAAAACCTATCAGACTTCTTGGGAGCAGGGGAAGAGAATCAGGCATCTGAAAGGCATTGGAGAAAGCATCCAGTAAAGCAGGAGGAATATCCGCAGGTTTAAGAGAGTCCAGCTGTAACAACTCATAGTACCTTTTATGGATATCAGAGACCGAAGTACAATCCCACTTAAAAAAAAAAAAAATCCATCATCCTAGTGTGTGCGTCTCCAAAGGTACATCAGGACTAACAGATTCAGCTTCCTCTGACCCATAGTCCAAAGGAGAACAAATTTGAGTAGAATAAGTTAGGGATTTGTCAGCAGAATCAGACTCATCCTCAGAAGAAACCTGGTCTCTAGGCCTTTTAAGAGGAGTAGATGAACAAGGAGGAATGGGAAATGAAACCCCAGGAGGAGGCTTTAAGGACATTAAGGCAGAAAATAGCCTCCAAGTAAAAGCCTGCCACTCACTTTGTGGATCCCTAGAAGCAGAAGAAATGTGTTTAATTTTTTGTTTCTTTTTTAAGGGAATGTCCTGAAAAGGCTGATATCCAGGATGACAGTCGAGAACCATAGCAGGAACTTCTATCCCAACTAGAAACAGAGGAACTCCCCTAGGCTCCTTAGAAAAATATCAACCGTGCTTTCCTCTGAATGCCCAAGATGGATGCCTGCAAAGCCTCTTTAGACATGCTGCCAGCCAGATCTTCACCAGCCTCCAACACAGTCATGGCAGAGAAATCCAACAACACAGCCGGGCGAGCCTCTGGGTTCCTAACGACCCCAGGAGTAACACCTGGCAGAGGCTGGACATCAGAAGATTCCACTCATACCTATTTCACCTTCTTCTTCCCTAATGTCTGACCCTCAGGGCATGAGATTCCTTCCATAGTATCTTTAGTGAGTAGCCTAAGATGTTGAGTCTCAAGATACAAGAAGGGAAGAAAGTCTACTGCAAAGGTTTTTTGGAACAAACGCCTGACAAACAGACAAGATGTATGGTCACGAGAGGAACCTAAGCAAAAAAAGACATCCTGGCAGTCTCTATGGGGAATCTGTCTCCCGCACTAACACTTACCCTTCCTGGATGACATTAACCTCAAGGAACACAAAAAACGAGAAAATAAAATCCCCAATGGAGCACTTACCTTGCAAAAATAACAAGAGTAGAAGTCCATAGAGAACAAAAATGCATTCAACTGGCAGAAAATGGATGCAGGTAACCAGACCAACAGTGTAAAAAAAGAAGTTATGTACTTACCATAACATCCCATGTTTGTAGTCCATCTCACCTACATTCTTGCTGGATGGGTTCGGAGCTGATATTCAGCTCCAACTTGGCCGATACTAAAGCTCAAGAACTTTTACTGGCTCAAGGCCAGCCCCTATCCCATGGTGCCTCACGGCCATTCCCCAGATCTAGTTTGCAAGAAAGCAATAAGTACCTATCAGGTAAGACATATCAGAGCTGCATATATACAGACAAAGTATTTTGAAATATAATCCATGCCAAGTGGACAACAAATGACAACCAGGTCAGACAGCACCAGAATAGTCCACCAGATCCCCCAGAAACAGGAAGGGGGTTGGAGAGAGGGACGCAAGAATGTAGGCGAGATGGACTACAAACATGAAACGTTAACTTCATTATGTTATGTAGTCCTATATCGCCATAATTCTTGTTGGATGGAACAGCGTCCCTAGCACCTGTATCCCAGGTGGCTCAAGCAAAGAGACTCTTCAGCACAGTGGACCCAAAGGAAGACCTGTCCCAGGACTTCAAATCCAATTTGTAATGAGTGACAAAAGTATGAGGTCTTGCCCAAGTAGCTGCTGCACAAATAGTATCAAATGGGAGCCTAGATCTAAAGGCACATAAAGTAGATACAGCTCTAGTAGAATGACCTTTGACTTTGATGGGTAATTATTTGCCAGCTGATTGATAAGCAAAGGAAATGCAATCGGAAAGACATTTTGAAAGTGTAACCTTAGACACAGGCAAGCCCTTCTTTTTGTCAGAAAAAGGTAACAAATAACTGATCTGTTTTTCTGAATTCTTTAATCCTACGTAAATAAAATCTGAGAATTCTGTGGACGACTAACTGGTGTAGTCTATACTCAGATTTATTAGAATGGTTTGGAAAAAACACAGGTAGCTCAATAGTAGTATTCAGATTGTGCTCTGAGCATACCTTGGGAAGAAAGGAAGGGTTTGTCCTGAGAGAGACTCTATCCTTGTGAAAAATAATGTAAGGAGGTTGAATAGTTGGAGCTTGCAGTTCCGAGACTCTCCTAGCAGTTTTCCATGACAACAATTTTAGGTCCGATGATGAGGATGGCACGAAGGGTGCAGACATCAAAAATGAGAGGACCAAGTTTAAGTCCCAGGGTTCTAATGGTTGTTTGATTGGAGGCCTGAGAAGAACTCCTTTTAAGAAAGTTTTACACAAGGAGTTCCCATGAAGCCAAAATGGAAACTGGAAATGGTAGCTAACTAACTGTAGCGGCTGCTGCTCCTTCATGAAAAAATTGACACTAGGAAGGATAGGATAGAGTCTATAGGAGTCATATATGAATCTAAGCCCTGGTTAGTAGCCCAAATTGAAAACCTTTTCCATTTGCTGGAGTATAGTTTCTGAGTTGAAGGTTTATGGGATGAAATTACAATGTGTTTAACAGAAGGGGGATAGGGGAATACACCTGGCTATTTGTGGAACTGGAGCAGCCATGCTGTCAATTTGTGGGTGTGGATGGTGGGTTGGAACTGTCCCAACTGATGAAACAGGAGGTCTGGAGATGGTTCCAGAATCCATGGTTCCTCCAAAAGGTAGGGCCACAGGAAGGGAAACCAAACTTGTCGAGGCCAGTAAGGAGCAATGAGGATCAGGGAACTCAACCGTTTTGCTTTCTGTATTACCTTTGGGATGAGAGGAAAAGGTGGAAAGGCATAACGAAGTCCTGGGGGCCAATTGTGGACTAGACCATCCCCGAATGAGGAATAAGGGCAAAGTAGCTGCTGCATTTGGTGTTCAGGTGAGTGGCAAATAGGTCGCAGCAAGGCTGGCCCCATCTGTGAAAGATCTCTTTCGCAACTTTCGGATTCAGGGACCACTCATGAGGCATCAGAATTGCTCGGCTGAGTTGATCTGCTATTACGTTGGATATCCCCGGGATGTGCATTGCTATCAGGAAGCGTGGAGTATCCATTGCCCATTTCCAAACTCTTAAGGACTCTCTGCAAAGCGGGTAAGGTTTGGTTCCCCTTTGCTTGTTTATGTACCACACGACACACATATTGTCTGACTGTATCACAACTGTCCCAGTGGGAAGGGAGCTGTGAAGTGCTTGCAACGCATATATCACCGCTCTCATCTCCAGAAAACCGATGTGCAAGTGGTTCTCATGATTCTGCCAAGTATCTTGGACTGTCATTCCCAGATAATGCCCCCCCCCCCTCACCCTACTGGGAAGTATCTGTGGTCAAAACTGCTTTCTCTTGGGGAGGAATAAGTGGACGACCTAGAAAAAGTTGTTTTGTGTGCAACCACCATCAGATCCTTCTTGCAGGTGTTTGTTATAAAAACCTGGTGAGACAGTGGAAGGCCTTGCATTGACCATTGGGCAAATAGCAGCCACTGAAGTATCCTCATGTGTAGATAAGCAAGAGGAACTAAGAGGATGGAGGAAGCCATGGTCCCTAGGACTTGAAGGACTACTCTGGCCTGAACTTTTTGTTTGTTTAGTAAGGATGTGACTTGACTGCATAGAGAGACTACTCTTTCTGGTATTAGTCTTGCTGACATGGTGGTTGTATCTCTTTCTGAGCCTAAGTATACAATGTGCTGTGAAGGAGATAAGGCTGATTTTTTTAAGTTGACAGTGATGCCCAGACTGGCGCACAAGGATAGAGTCTCGTCCTTGGTTCTGATGAGTTGATGCTTTGTGGTAGCAGTGAGGAGCCAGTACAGAAACACCTGGAATCCTTGACATCTCAGGTGAGCTGTAACCACTGCCATGCATTTGGCAACACTCTGGGGGCTGTAGTAAGACCAAAGGAAAGTATTCTGAACTGAAAATGACTGGCTCCCAGCTGGAAGCGTAAGTGTCTCCTGGAGCACCTGTCCATTTTGATGTGGTAGTACGCATCCTGGAGATCAATTGCACACATCCAATTGTCTTTCCCGATAAAGGGAAATATCGACTGCAGAGTGACCATTTACATACTTGTTGAGCCTGCTGCGATCTAGAATTGATCTCCAGTCCCCTGTCTTTTTCAGAACTAAAAAGAATTGAGAGTAAGTTCCGGATCCTACTTGCTCTGCAGGGACTTCTTGGATGACTCTTTTTTGTAGCAACAAGATGACCTCTGATGTTGCATGGTCTAGTTGGATGGGTGGTACATCTGGTAGAGACTAGTTTGTTGGGGGTTCGGAAACAAAGGGGATCAGGTAACCTCTGGATATTATGGTGTGTACCCAATGATCTTGTGAGATGGTTAGCCAGGTGCTTGGGTACAGCGATAGATGACCCCTGACTGCCTCCAGAGATGGACAGTCGGGCAACCCCTCAGGGGTGATGGAAGGAACGATCAGAGAAAGTTTTCCTGTCTCCCTGATGTTGCGGACCTCCTCTGCCATGAGGGCGGCATCTTCCATTATATCCTCCCCCTCTGCCTCTAGGGGAGGGTTGACCTTGTGCCCGAGGGGAAACCTTTTTGGGATTTACAGAACCACATCTTCCCTCCTGTATTACCCCTGGGATAGGGTCTAGATGGGAGGGAGAAACGGACTCCAACAGCAGATAAGGTTTTCCCTTCCTGCTCACACCTAGTCAAAGTCTCGTTCACTTGGGGTCCAAAGAGACATGAACCATCAAAGGGGATGTTAGTGAAGGAAGACAAAAGAGTCCATGAAATTACAAAGATGCATCCAAGAATGTCTCCTGAGGATATTCCTGCTGGGGCTGCCCTACTTGCTCCATCTGCTGCATATATTAGCCTCATGGAGGAGTTAGCTATGGGTGGAGAGCTGCACAGAAACCTTATCCATGGAACCCGGAGCTACTGAACCCTGTAGGGTATCTCCTAACTCTTTTAGGAGATCCCTTTGAAGACAAGTAAAAGGGGTAAGGTAATTCAGTGATCTTAGTGTAAATGCCACTGAAGAAAAAGTATGCTTCCCATACCTATCCATCGTCCTAGACTCCTTGTTAGGAGGATGGATATTAGATGATGTCTCGGATAACTCCTTCTTGGTGGCCGCTGCTACCAACATAGCATCAATGGGAACTCCTTTACTAAGAAAGTTTTGTCCTCAGGTGCAGTCATGAACTTATTTGGCCTCCTTGGGACAGGCTCCACTGAATCTGGGGAGGTCCAGGCTTTCCACGATATGACCCCCAAGAGTTGGTCATAAGGTGGTGTCACCCAGGAGGTGAAAGGTTGGGAACTAAAGGCCTCAAGATACACTGAATTATCCTCAGTCAGGTTAGAGGTCTTCCAATCACCCCTCTGAGGATTTCTAGGATGTCAGAGAAGGAGACATCCTCAGAGGGGATCTAGGGGACCCTTCTGATTCCTCTAAATCAGAGTCTGACATGACAGACTCGGATAAGTTGACATGCTTCCTCTTACACAGCCTCTTCCGAGGGAGCTCTCCAGTGGGATAATCTGGGGTGGTCTCGGAAGAGGGGGCACCTCCAATGGGGGGCTACTTGGGCCTTTGGTTCCCTATGCTGTGGGGGTGGCAGGGTGGAAAAGGTTGCTGCCTGCTGCTGGTGGGACACAGGATTCCAAAGGTATGGCTTTAGCAGAGGACAAAGCCTTCTCTATAGCTTCGAAAGCCTTCCTCCCTCGCTCCGAAAACCTCCACTCTGAGGGGACGGATGGTCATCTCCTAGGCAAGGGGGAACAGCTTCAAAGCAGAAGTGGGAGCAGAGCTGTGTTTAGTTGAGCAGAGGCTCAGAGAGGGAGAGTCAGTTCCAACGAGAAACCAGGGTGACTGTCCCCCTTGGAGTCAACTCGAGAGCGTCGCCTCCCGATCCCTCGGCTCTAAACTGAGCCATCGAGGATAGAGTAATTGGCTCCGAGGAAGCAGGTTGAATCCCCGGACCCGATGGGTCCAAGACAAAAGAACCTGAAGTAATAGGCTCCGAGAACAAAGCAGTAGGAGGAGGAACAGTGTTAATTAAGGGGGTCTGCTCCGAAACCTTTGGGTCTGGAGGGGCCAATTTTCATGCCAGAGCAGGATCTAAAAGCAACCTCTTTACCACCCGCTCAATGTCCTCATCTGACAGAGTTTTGGAGGATCTGGTGATGACAGATGGAGATCTCCTCCTCTCCAAAATAGAAAATCTCAAGGTGGGAGACATATCAATGTCCGGTAAAATTTTCATTACCGAAGGTTGCCTCAGCACCAAGGAGACAGACGTCACCGAAATGGATGAAACTGAATTGGAGCCAGACCTTCTTGGCTCCAACGCTTTGGTCGGCCCCAAAGCTGGGGCCAAAGATTTTCTCTTAGAAGATTTAGGAGCTGCCTGACCAAGTTCCAGCTGTTCCTGGATGGAACTGGTCATAAGACCCCTATCAATAAGTTTTCTCTTTCTCTCGTTTAATACTCTGGTGCTAAATGCATGGCAAAAGTGCAGGGCTCCTGCAAATGGGCTTCACCTAGGCAGTACACACAAATGGTGTGACCGTCTGTGAGAAATTTTCTGTGCACATCTATCACACTTCTTAAACTCGAAGGGCGATGATCCTTATGCTCCCTATCCTTATCTTTAGACATTCAGACTACAAGGAACAGAGTAGCTAGATGAACAACAACACTAATTACTAACTACAGACAAAGAAGAAGTGAAGAAGAAGAATATAACCTTTTTTTTTTTTAAACACACACAGGGAGGAAAGGTCCTCTAACTTAAATGGGCCATCCTTTGGGGAGGAATAAGAGTCGGAAACTCTCAAAAAACAGTCACACAAGAGAGAAAAAATATAAGCTATATTTCAAGGATAGCAAAGTGAGGAAAAAGGACTAAATTTAGTAAATAAAGTTTTACTTAGCCAACAAGCCAGTAAGACACAACCTTGAAGCTTTCGCGGCAAACGAAATCTGGGGAATGGCCATGAGGCACCATGGGATAGGGGCTAGCCTCGAGCCAGTAAAAGCGCTTGAGCTTTAGCATCGGCCAAGTCGGAGCTGAATATCGGCTCCGAACCCATCCAGCAAGAATTACGGCGAGATAGGACTACATAACATAATACATTCAGACTGGCAACAAAGCAGCTCTGTTTTTGGTAAGCCTGAGCATCACCCTTTATACCCTATGTTACGCAGGATGCATATGGTGACATTCAGCATACCTCTTAAATACAGAAGTCTTCAGAAGACTGGACGTTGGACTTCCATGGCAGGGAATCCCATAGAGTTAAGAATACTGCACCAGGCTGTGTTCCAAAGGGGAAAGGGCTCTACTCCCGACTGTTTCTAGTGCCAGAAAAGAGGACACTTGGAGACCTATTTATTCTAGACCTCTCTCATCTAAACACTTTTCTAAAGGTACCTTCCTTTCAGATGTTGTCCCTTCAGATTCTCTTTCCTCTGTTGCTCCCTCAGGCCTATATAGTGTCTTTGGATCTCAAGGATGTTTAGCTCCATATTCTGATCTGTCCTCTTTTCCAGAAGTTTTTGCATTTCTCTGTTGCTTCCTGGCATTTTCAGTTCTCTGCTTTGGCCTTTCTACTGCCCCAAGGGTGCTCACTAAATGCCTTGCTCCTGTGATTACCTTTGCCATACTTCAAGTAATCCCAATATTTCCTTACTTGGATGATCTGTTGATTCAGGCATCCTCTCCAGAGATCCTTTTGCAAAATCTTCATTTTGCCGTATTCCTTCTTCACAGCTTGGGGTTCACTATGAGTTTCAAAAAGTCTTCTCTGACTCCCTCTCAAGATCATTTTTCTGGGTTGTAGGATTCAGACTGTGGCAATACTTGCATCACTGCCCCCCCCAAAGGCCTTAACTCTCATTTCTTTCATTCACACTCTTCTTTCTCTGGCTTCCATTATGGCCAGGGAGTTTGAAAGTTCTGGGGTTCAAGGCATCCACCACTCCAATGTTCCCGCTGTCCAAACTTCATATGAGAAAGTTTCAGTGGCTTCTGAAGTTGTGTGGCTTCAACATGCTTATCCTCTAGAATTTGTAGTTCCTCTTCTTCCTTGCCTCAGACAGAAATTTCTCTGGTGGGTTCAGCAGTTGTCTCTGAAGCCACAGATCCCTTTTCATCCCCATCTTCCTTCTCAGGAATTGTTCACAGAAGCTTCAGACATGGGATGGGGGGGAAACTTGTCTCCCTAAAGGTACAGGGGGTGTGGTCACCTTGTCAGCAGAAGGAGCATATGCCAAACAGATAAGAGCTCTTCTGCTGGCTCTTCAGGCCTTTCAGTCCATCTCTTCTCTAGGACTTGTCAAGATATTCACAGACTATACCACAGCGATGTGGTATATCAACAAACAGGGAGTAACAAGATCTTATATTCTTTACCAGTTTGCACTTCAGATATGGGATCTTGCTGTCAAGTGACTCTTCAGGCAGTCTGTATCCCTTCCAGTCAGAACATTGTGGCAGACACTCTGAGCAGGTCCTTAACTTAGTCCCATCAATGGATGTTTCACAGGGATGTGTTTCTGGACATTATCCACCAGTGGGGTACTCCTCACATGGATTTTTTTGCCTCCCCTCCGAACAGACAACTTCCTCTGTTGTGTGCCAGAGTCCCAGGTCTTCTGGTATGGAAGGTGGATGCCCTCTCATTCTCTTGGAAGTGGATGTTTCTTTATGCATTTCCTCCCCTTCCTCTCATTCCAAAAGTCTTGTTCAAAATTCAAAATGATGCTCCCAAAATCTTGTTGGGGACTCCCTTTTGGCCGCAACAGCACTGGTTCCCTTTTCTTCTGCATCTAGCCAGGGGTAATCATCACAACTTACCTCATAGGATGGATCTAATCACACAAGACAAGGGATCTCTTATCCATTCCCACCTGTCTATGCTTCAACTGACACTGTGGGTGATTGGATTTCGATTCCTCTAGACACCTTTTTTTCTGAGCATGTGTTGCAAATCCTGCAGGAGGCCAGTAAATGTACAATTAGGAAATCCTTCTTATTCAAATAGAAGAGGCTTTATTTTTCATGTCTCTCTTGTAATCTGGACCCGCTTACTGTGGATGCTCGTTTAGTTCTCTCTTACTTGTGTGAGCTGCTCAATTCTCGTTTGGCCTATTCCTCTATTAAGGCCCGCCTATCAGCTACCGCTGATTGTCTATTTCTCCTCCTTTAGCTGCTAGACTTGAGGTGAAAATTTCTTAAAGGTGTCCTTAATATTTGACCTCCCAGGAAGCCTGTTCCTCCTCCCTCCCTGGAATCTTAATTTTGTTTTAGAAAAGTTGACTGTAGATTGGAGTGCAAGTGATGTGTGCTGTACCTTTAAGAAGCATGTCAAGATTTTATGTGCACATATAAAATCCCAAGCACATGCACTCCAGAGGGCCATTTTGTAAGACCAGTCACAGTGATAGCATGCGTGAATACAGTTGTTAGTTTGTATACAAGTTACAGCCAGTAACCTTAAATAATAATGTTTGTATAAAATAAAGCTGCTTGAACAAAACCCACAAATATTCTTCCATGGTTTCCAGAATGGGAGAGGGATATGGTGTCAGCACCAGGATGGAAGAGAATAAAATTCAGAGTCATGGGGTGCAGAGGTAACAGTGATGGGTAAAACTAAGAGAAAGGAGCACAAAAAGAGCCAGAATAGAATCAAAGGTAATGAGAAGTAACCTGAACTGTTTACTTGACATAAAAGACAAAAAGGGGCATTACAAGGGCACAAACTGCACTATTAAGGAAGTGGATGGCACAAAAGGTTTGTTAAGTAAAAGAAAATGTTTAAAACAAATGTATTTGATGAAACCATTAACAGTAAAACTAAACAAGCATGTTTAAAGATAAAATGAGTATGTATAAAGCAAAACAAGTGTTTAGAGTAAAACAAGCACAATAAAAGTACATTGGGCATAAAAAGGATGTGCAAAGCAAATATAAAATGGGCATATTAAGAAGAAAAAAAGCAAGGCGACTACATGTGTTTTGGCATAACTATGACTTTGTATTGTATCAAGGGCATAACTAGTTATTCGAAGTATCTCAGTGTGTGTAGCAGTGCTTATTACTGTGCATGTATTTTGAAGTTTGCTGTGTGCAAAGTGCAACTATAGCCATTTTGAAAAGTTTCTTGTGCTGGGTATGTCTATTCACAAACTGCTACCATTACAGTGCTTTTCTTGCACTGTAGAGAATTGCCTAGCAAGGTACTGCCATTTGGGGGACATTTCAGTGTGCTATATGTAGCTATTCATAAAGTACAATTACTTCAAAAAGTTGAGTTTAAGGCAAAGATATGCCAGTTTTATTCACATTGTGCAGTTATTTGATATGTTTCTTATACCAAGAGGTGATTTCTTGCAAAAAAAAAAAAAATATTACAAAAGTATTACAGGGCCCAAGAGTTATTCATTCACATCGCAAAGTTAAGATGTTTCTTAAAATGATGATAAATGACTTTAGCATTTAGCCTTTCAAACGATATTACAGGAGTTTTAAAGTGCCAGTAAGTTTGTTTCACAAAGTCCAGTTATTCAGAGGTACTATGAGTTGGTCTATTAGAATTATTTTGAAAAGCCCAAAAGGAATAAATTCAAAAGCACAAAGGCATTGGACAAAGTTACAAATACTGGCATAAGTTTCCGGTATATGCTTGTGCTTATTTGCAAAACCCTTCACTGGTACGTGTTAATATGGCAGACAGATTTCGAAAACTCATACCACTTGCATTTGATCAGAATATTGCAGAGAACTGGAGAATATTTGAACAAGAGTATGATAGTTTTAGACAAGCAGCTTATGCATAGACATGCATACACCAGCACATTCATCTTGCTAAACCCTAGCTGGGTCAGACGCCATATAGAGCATTCATTTGTGTATGCACCTGCAGTATATGAGGAAGAAGGTGAAAACCATCATATTGTACAAGCTGCATCAAGGGAAGACCATGACTGTTTGAAGCGCAAGTTCAGAGAAATGTGTAACCCCCCAGACATATATTACATTAGAGAGGCATTTGTTTTACATAAGAGATGAGAAACATTTATATAACTGACCTGAGAAACAAAGCTAAAATGTGTTGGTTTGGTGACTTCAAAGATGAGCTGATAAATGACAGGCTAGTATGTAGTATTAACAGTGCTGCTGTGAGAAAGATTTTACTTTCCAACTGTGATTTTAATGTTAAGCAAAATCCATGAGGTGACAGAAAAATACACAAGTATGCTTGCAAGTGATTAGCGCATGGTTTCAGTTGGCTCTAGATCAAATACAGACAGCAGGTAACATATGGCAAACAAAAGTAGGCCCAAGCACATGGCAGCTACAGGGTTTCCAAGGAAGACATGCAGCTTTCCAGCAAATTCTAAAAAAAAAAGAACATTCCAGGTCAGTGCAGTATAAGCATGAATCTAACTCTATTGTTAACTGTCACAATTCTGGTGCAAATCATGATTCTAAATGACAGAAGTACTTAGCATTTGGTCAGCAATGTCATAAGTGTAAAAAAAAATGGAACCATTTCCAAAAGTTTTGTAAATCAAGTGAGCCTCACAGTTGTAAAAAAAAGGTCACACAAAAAAGCAAGTTTGATCAAGTGGAGTCAAAGCAGTCAGTTTTCTATGTTGATGGTGCATCTGTGTTTGATGAAAGTGTTGATGTAGTGAATTTATTAACAAGGAGTGAAGTGTTTTGTACTGTCTAGATTAATCGAAAATCCACAGAGCTTAAAGACACTGACTCAAAGTGTAGTATTTTTATCAGCACACATTTGCTAAACTAAGAACTAACAAACTCAATATAGCAGGTAGCATGAGACTTGTTGCTTATGGAGGTAAAGAAATTCAAACCGAAGATTCAGTGATGCTTTCATTTTATTTGGCCAAGAACTGTTACAACTTGTTATTCTACTTAGTCAGAAGGCCAGTGTAATCTTTAATGGGTCTCCAAGATAGTTTGAGAATGAATCTGCTTTCTTTTGCTAAAGAAATTCATCATGTCAGTGCATTTCCAAGTTCTAATTTTTCAGAAGCAATTTTCTCAGAATATGCTGATGTTTTCAATGACAAGTTAGGCAAACTTCCAGTTGTATATTCCATGAATTTAAATCTAGAGGTCACTCCAGTAGTCAGACCAGCAAGAAGAGTTCTGATAGCTATGCAGGATGAAGTTAAAGCTCAGTTGGATAAAATGGTGCAGCAAGGTGTAATTTGTCCAGTCACAGAACCAACTGAACGGGTATTGACCATGGTAGCAGCTCACAAAAAAGGCTCAGATGAAATCAGAATAAGTCTTGACCCAGGAGATCTGAACAAAGCATTGAAGAGACCGTATCATCCTATGCACACAGTTAAAGAAGTTGCAATTCTAATACCAAATGTCACTGTTTTTCTCCATCTTGGATGCAAAGAGTTTATTCTGGCAAATGATGCTTGATTGCAAATCTTCACTTCTAACTACTTTTAGTACTCCGCTTGGCAGGTACAGATTCCTAAGGAAGCCATTTGGAATAAATTCTGCAAGGGAAGTCTTTCAGCGTGCAATGGAGCAAATTTTTCAGATTATCCTTGTGCCATAATAGTAGATGATTTATTGGTTGGAGGCAATGGTGAAGCAGAGCATGACAGAAACCTAAAGAAAGTTCTAGGTAGAGCACGTGAAGTAAACTTGAGGCTTAATCCTCTGAAATATAAATTCAGATTTCCAGAAGTTACTTACATTGGTCATTTGTTCACAAAGTACAGGCTTGAGGCCAGACCTGACCAAGCAGACCACTATTCTTGAAGTGGCAACACCAGATAATGTAAAAGCTGTACATTTTATAGGCATAGTCAATTACTTAGGCAAGTTTATATTGGACTTCAGTGAGTTGACAGCACCTTTAAGAGAGGTAACATGCAAAAATGTTGCAAGGTCATGGTAGGAACAGCACCAGAAGGCATCTGAAGATCTTAAGCAGAAAATTGCCACCCCACCTACATTAGGATACTATGACATGAACAAACCAGTAACTCTTTCCTGTGAAGCTTCAAAATTTGGTCTTGGCACAGCCATACCTCAAGAGGGCAGGCCAGTAGCCTATGCATCTATAACACTTACCCAAACTGAGATGCAGTATGCTCAGATTGAGAGACAGCTTTTGGCAATAGTATTTGCATGCTCAAAGTTTATTGATTATATTTACAGTCGAGCTATACAGACTGAAACTGACCACCAACCTCTAGTTACTACTTTAAAGAAGCCTAAGCTATCTTACTCCAGCAAGATTACAGAGAATGATGCTTAAATTGCAAAAGTGCAACTTCAAAATGGTCTGCACAAAAGGCAAACTGCTTTATCTGGCTGATACCTTATCCAGATCATCCATAAATACTACAGAACAGCTAGACATGTGAATTTTGACTTTGATATGATGGCAGTGTGTAATTTTTTCACCACTAGACTTGAGTTAAGAGATCACACTCAGACTGATACAATTTTACAGAAGTTCAATCACTACATTAATGTTGGATGGCCATCTAAGCAATCTAGTGTACCACCTGAATTGCAAATCTACTTTCCTTATATTGATGAATTGTTAATGAAAGCTGGCATTATTTTCAAAGATCCTAAAATTGTTGTTCCTGCTTCCTTACAACAAGAGTATATCCAGATTTTGCATCATGGCCACCCAGGATCCACGAACAGAAGAGCCAGAGAATTAGTGTTTTGGCCTTCATTACCAAAAGACATTGATAAAGTACTTTCTTCTTGTTCAATGTGGAATAGTACTAGAATGCATTTGCAAAGAGAACCACTTCAGCCAAGTCCAGTTCCTAAACTGCCTTGGTCCATTGTTCCACTTAGATATTGGTTGCAACAATCAACACTTTTTGGTTTTGGTAGACTCTTATCTGAATTGGTTTGAGATTGATCTACTACCTAACCTAACATCCACTGCTATTACCCAAGTTGAAACATTTCTCAGTTCATGGTAGTCCACACAAAGTTATTTTTGACAGTGGTACTCAATTTACTAGCCAATTGTTTCAGAAATTTGTAAAAGAATGGAACTTCATCACTAGTAGTCCAGAATATCCTCAGTCCAGTGGTCTAGCAGAACATGCAGTACAGAGTGCAAAGCAATTACTTGAAAGGTCAAAGTGTGACAATACCAATGTGTTCTTGAATTTACTTAATCTCAGAAACATACCCTTTGATGATATTCTTGGCTCACCTGTTCAAAGACTACTTTCCAGGCAAAGTAGAACTAGGCTACCTATTACTTCCAGTCTGTTGAAGCCTAAACCTAAGAACAATAAAACCATTAAGGCTCAGTTGTTTAAGAAGCATATCCAGAAATCAAGTTACTACTGATTGAGCAGATTACTTCATTCGTTGAGGGAAGGAGAGATGGTAAGAATCCAGGCAACAAAATGTTTTGATCAAATAGGACAGATTACAGGCATCTGTGCCAAACCAAGATCTTACTTGGTAAACTCCGAAGGTGTGGAATATAGGAGGAATCAGACATCATCTTCCTGTACCACAATCACTATCACCATCACAATATTTTTTTCTGATGTAAACTTCAAATCTAAAAGTGAATCAGACACTGTTCCCATACCAGAATGTGTTTAAAACCTTGATTCCTTTCCAGAAAATGATCAGAATATTCCACAGGTCAAACATTTTACAGAAATTGTTCCAGTTGCTGAATCTCATTCACAATTTCACATTACATGATATAGGAGAGTATCAAAGTCTAATGTGAAATCTGTAGCAATGTGGACTTGATTGCATATATCTGTGTATTTAGCATTGTGTAATGCATGACAAAAAATTGCTTGTGATTTCTGCATGCCAACAGACTCAGTGTCATATGATCCAATTCTCAGAGAGGGAGGATGCAGATCGGAATGCAAGTAATGTGCACTGTACCTTTAAGAAGCGTGTCAAGACTTTACGTGCACATCTAAAATCCCAAATACAAGCCAGCCAGAGGGCCATTTTGTAAGAGCAGCCACTGTGATAGCATGCATGAATACAGTTGCTAATTTTTATACAAGCTAAAGCCAGTAACCTTAAATAATAATGTGTTTGTATATAATAAAGCTGCTTGAAAAGAACCCAAGACGACTTCTATTGTTTTCAGAATGGGAGAAGGACATTGAGTCAGGTTCCTTTTGAGCCTGCTGCTTCAGCTTCCTTGCAACATTGTTCCTGGAAAACTGTTCTTTTGTTACCGCTTACTTGTACCAGATGGGTGTCTTGAGTTGCAGGCCTTTATAGCTTGTCCTCCTCCTTTGATTTTTCATGAGGACAGTGTCCTTCACTAACTCTTCTTTTATGCTGAAGGTAGTTAATAAGTTCCCTATTAATCTGCCTACTTTCTTCCACCCTCTCCACAAACTGACAGTGAGAGGGCGTTGCATATTTGAACATGCATAGGCAACTTAGAGTTTACTTGGATATGAGCAAGGCTATCAGAAAGTCTGATCATTTGTTTCTTTTCATGCTAGATCTTTGGGGCTTGCTGTATCCAAGGAGACCATTTCTTCTTGGATTTCTAAGGCTATGAAACGAACCAACCACAGCAAAAGGTGAATGTTTGAAACAAACCACACGAGCAGGATAACAGGAAAGAGCTTTATTCCGGTACCTCGGCCCACTGGCCTTCAAAGGAATGAACAAACAATTCACTAGACACCACATATATACTAGTGCATAGTAATTGAACAATTGTATCATTAGATAATTAAGTAATTACATACTAAAAAGAGAATCAGTAACAGGACATGAAATAAGTGAACCAACATCATTTTTACTAACCACTAATAATATGCTATAAAGGTAGTAATATTAGATGTTTAAATTTACTTCCAAATTTAAACCTCGAGGTTTTAAAGTATTATACTTCAAAATAAATCTACTCTCCAATTTTAATAAACTTTGTAAGAAACTGCCTCCTGAAAGTACCTTTGGTTTAGCCAAAGCACAAAAAAACAATGATTCAACTGACCCATTATGCATCCTATAAAAGTGATCAAATATTGGACTATCTGTTCTAGTATTGCGTACATCACCAATATGTTCTAGTACACGAACTTTAAGTTGACGTTTAGTCTGGCCAATATAATACTTAGGCAAAGGGCAATCACAACCTAATATATAAACAACACCACATGAGCAACAATTAAATCTATTCTCAGCAAAATATTTTACCCCATTAATGTTGTTTCCTGATAAATTTCTAACTTTTACACATATTTTACATTTTCCACATTGAAACATTCCAGGTTCTTGAATTGAATCAGGTATAGACATAATGCTAGATAAGTGTCTAGGTTTAAGTATTTCTTTGAGATTTTGATATCTACCAAAAGAAAAAGAAACAGACCTTGGAAAGAGGTGCCCAAATTCTTCATTGTTACAAATAACTGGCCACAGAAACTTAACAATATTACACAGAATCTCTGAAAATAAAGAAAACTTTGTGACAAAAAACATCCTATTATCTAAATCCATTGCATTATGATAAATGTTTACATCAGATCTATTTCTATTTCTATCATAATCCTTTATGCTACTATCAAACTTTAAACGATTCTTTTTAATTGAAGCTTCTGAATAACCTCTATCCAATAGTCTCTTACAAACAACATCAAATTCCAAACTTAAAAGACTATTGTCTGAAGTGTGTTCAAAATTGCTTAAACTCCCCATAGGGGAGTGACTCTATCAAGTGCATAGGATGTGCACTTGATGCATGAAGAAAATTGTTAGAGGCCACCTCCTTCCTATAAGGTTTGAATTGTACAAACCCTTGTCTATCCACATACAGCAAAATATCCAGAAACTGAATTTCTAATTTGCTGACCTTGTATGTGAACTCCAAACCAAACCTGTTGTTATGTACATCTACCATAAATGCATCAAAGTCTGTAATGTCACCTCTACAGATAAAAATAAGATCATCAATGTACCTGTAGTAAGAGACCACCTTGTTTTGAAAAAACTCCAAAGTATACAAGAATTCAATCTCAAATATGGACATAAACAAAATTGCATAAGTCGGGGCAAAACTTGCTCCCATTGCAGTACCATGAACCTGGAGAAACATTTTACTATCAAAACTGAAATAATTGTGACTAAGTGCAAATTCTAAAAGTAATATGATAAAAGAAGTCCGTGGCCCTTCACCCAGAATTTTCATTATTGCTTCCAGACCCAATTCAATACTGATATTCGTATACAGGGATTTAACATCTACAATTGCCCAGTAAAAACTGGAGTCCCACTTGAAATTCTTAACCTTCTCACAATATTGATTTGTATTTATGATGTGAGAAGCAACATATTTCAACTGCTCCTTTAATATACTGTCCAAGAAAATCCCAACAAACTCCAGATAACCCCCACAACCAGATACTATAGGACGCCCGGGTGGATCTAAAGCATTTTTATGTATTTTGGGCAAGGAATAAAACACAGGGTCTCTAGGATTGACCACATACAAACGTTTCACATCCTTGTTGTCCAGAAAACCCAGTCTTTCTCCCCTTTCAAGGATTTCCAATAGAGAAGCATTAAAATCTGCAATAGGATTAGCTGACAATTCAACATAAACTAGGTCATTACACAATAAATCATAGTTCATTTTTAAGTAATGGCATTTATTCATGATTACCCATTTACCCCCTTTATCTGCAACGCAAAAAGCATAACTTTTGGCAGCTTTCTTCAAACAATTTAAAGCCTTCCATTCACCTTTACTTAGGTTGAAAGAGAAATACTGCCTTAAAAAACTAGCATATTCAGTTTCTACCTTCTTGCTGAACACATTTTCAAAGGCCCTTAATACTGCAGAATTTTTAGGTGGAAAAAATTTACTACGACTAGGTAAAGGTGGTAAAATAAACTTGCCATAACCTGTGTAAAATCTTTCTGACCTAATGTCATTATCAACACCATCAGTATTATCAACATTATAGATGGAAGAACCAATACCTCTTTGGCTGGAATTAATTAAAATATTATCTTCCACAATGTCATAAACAGACATATCCAAAAGAGGGTCAAAAAGGAGAGAAAGATCCTCTAGGTCATCTGCCTCTAAAGAACTATTTTCAGCATTACCTAAAGGGACATCAAAGGCATCTTCCTTATCCCCCACAGAGGTAGCATTAATACAGCTTTTGTTAAAAAACAACTTTAGATGTAATTTTTTACAAAAACGCTTAATGTCCAAAAGAATGTCACACAACGCTGGCACTTTAGTAGGCACAAACTTGCTACCCAAGTTCAGCACTGCAATCATCTCCAAAGATAAAACAAAGTCACTCAAATTCAGAATATTACTTTCATATTCATCCGAATAATGCCCATTTTCATTCAAAAAACTGTTCCGTAATGACTCCACAAGATTGCTGCCACATTCTTTATCTTTTAGAGCATTATTAGCGTGCTCATTCGTATTCTTGGTAGCAAAAACATCAACTACAACAGAGCCAGCACCCTCACTTTCATAGTAAAAATGCGAGGAAACCTGTGTATTTAAATCGACATTAGAGTAATGCTCAGTACCTTTTATTTCGGCCCTTTTGGCGCGATTTTCTTTTTGCCCCTTGTCGAAAGTTCCACCTTCCTTGTTCTTCTTCCTCCGTCAACAGCCCATTATCTTCAACTAAATCCACCCGCTCAAAGGAAACACTCTTTTTGCTTCCACCAGCAGTATCCGACGACGATACTGAGGAGTCGCGCCCACTGCGTGAGCTTCCCTCTGACGCTCTGCCTCGGACTGTACCATTAGAACGCTTCCTGCGTTCAACACGGCGCTGCCAAAGATAAACAGTATTATTTTTAAAGTCCGCAATGTCTCTATTCAGCTTTTTCTTTTTCCTGGCTATAACCTCGAATTCAGCCTTAGAAACAGCAGTATTAATTTCTTTCATAGCCAATGATAATGAAGAAGAAATAGCTTGGCCATCTGTGAGACTTGCTTCACTTTCCGCTATTTTGGCTTGGAGCAACCCCAAACTTCTCCGGTTACGTTTAATGAGTATTTTCAGCCAAGTCAAGGTGCAATGTAAAGACGCTGCTTGCCATTCGGTTAGGAATTCAGCTTCATCCTCGGCAAATTTATATGCAGGAAGCTTGTCTATCCTCAGACCTCTTGGTGTGATAGACAACTCTACGTACTTTTCCAAAAGACAGATGTCATAGAAGAGAGATGTCTCTCTGATTCTTAATCTCTTCAAATCCTCATATTTTTTGTCATGACCATAGTTACCAGATAAAGTCCAAGGATCACATTGAGCCAGCTTAAGATCCCTCTCTTTAGCTAAGCTGGCAAATAGAATCCCTTCATTCTCATCAATAAAATTAGCCATCATGAATCCAGCTCAAACGAACGAATAAAACGAACCAACCACAGCAAAAGGTGAATGTTTGAAACAAACCACACGAGCAGGATAACAGGAAAGAGCTTTATTCCGGTACCTCGGCCCACTGGCCTTCAAAGGAATGAACAAACAATTCACTAGACACCACATATATACTAGTGCATAGTAATTGAACAATTGTATCATTAGATAATTAAGTAATTACATACTAAAAAGAGAATCAGTAACAGGACATGAAATAAGTGAACCAACATCATTTTTACTAACCACTAATAATATGCTTAGATATTAATTCTATTCTTGAAGCAGCTGCCTAGACTTCTGTCCATACCTTTACCAAGCACTACAAGTTGGATGTCCTCTCTAGAGCTAGGGGTGGTTCAGTTCAGGTTTGTTTTTAGGGGATTCTTCTGCTCCTTCCTCCTCCCTAGTTTGGTCTTGAGTTTTGGCACTCTCCCATGTAGTTAAGATTATTGCAGCAGTGAATGTAAGGACAAAGTACAGTTATGTAAACTAGTAACATAATGGTGGATGTCCTTGACTTTACTGCTGCAGTATTCATTCCCTCCATCCCCCTAGTTCTTTACCTTCTGGGATGTACATGTTACCTCTTGGGCTCCTTGGACTGATGTTCCTCTTGGGGCAATCAGTTCTGTTTTTGGTAAGCCTGAATGTTACCTTTATGCTCTACATTACGCAGGGTGCGTATGGTGACATTCAGCGTATCTTATAAATTCAGAAATCTTTGGAAGACTGGCCAGATGTTGGGCTTCAGCTACAGGGATTCACATATAGTTAAAAATATTGCAGTAGTGAAGGCAAGGACATTACCATTATGGTAAAATTTTACACAACTGTTATTTTCATTTAGATACAGGCAAGTAATTACATATATACTTTTTCTAAAAACTTTTAGGACAGCAGTGAGACCAAATGTAGTACCTTCGTTGAAGGTTGTGCATCACGGCTGGTAACTTGGCACGTAAAAATCAACTACCAATCATTAGTGGACCAGAGTTCTGCCGTGGCGACCCCTAACCGGGAAAAGCCGAAAGACACAAAGTGAGACCAAATGTAGAACGTCCTGAATTGGTAATAATTGAGTCGTATTCAAAAACACACATCTTTCTACTTATCTTTACATTCAGATAAATATCTTGAAAAAAAAAAAATCTAAAATAATTAAATAAATAAAATCACACCCAATCTCTAATTGAGCAGTACAGAGGGGAGAGGAGCTTCCTTTGATATGATCTGCAAATCTGGCTGTCTCATGAGTGGTTGTATACAACTCTACTAGATTCCACTCCAGCAGGCTTGTTCTCTGTATCGTATGCCACATAGGCTTAGGCTGCTGGCAGCAGAAGCATTGGGAGCCCAGTCTCCAATTCTTTTATTAGACTCCCAGTCAGGCATTTCTTCTGTAGAATACTACACCTTTAACAGTTTTTCTAGGACAGAAACAGTTATTAAGCTGGTAATATCAATGTACAGTGCTTTTTTACGAGCATCACTGTTGCAGTCATCACCTTGGGGGGGGTCCTAAAACTGAACTCAATACAGTCTGGGAGGATGATTACCAAGAGCCACTGGGAGGTAGGATGACTCTACGGATAGCAGTAGTAAACAGTTATTGCATTGAAGTTAAGGTTGAGCCTACCACATTTGGAAATGTATGCACTTGACACCAGGTGACTGTAGAGCCCCAACCAATTTAAAAAGGCCATAGCATTAGCAGACACATTCTTTGGCAGAAAAAATATATACAGGGGCTATCCATTTATCACAGTGTGTTCTGGAATAGACAATCTCTTATTTTTCAACAAAGATCACAAATCTGTGATCTTAGTCCTGTCCAAGCAGTAGCACAGTTGCCCGTAAATATATATATTTTTTCTTGATTCCAAGTATAACAGAACAGACCGACTCAAGCCCACTTCTGTTACTATGTTGGGCATGGAAAAAGGGGGTCAGTATGCAGTGCAACTGCCCTTGCAGGATACAAGGAAAAAAGTTTTTGCAGATCAAGGCTCGGGCACCCTCTTGGCCGATTTATCTGCTATCAAAAATATAATTTCCTGGGGAAACACTTTAGGGAAGCTGTGGCTGCTGTCGCAGAGGATGAGGATATGTTTTTCCAACATAAAACAGATCCCAGGCAGGAACCATACTTTCTGTGGAGGGGGACTTGGGTGAATGTCCTTTAGAATTTGTGGGGCAGTCTGCCTGCTATGGTAATGCTAGGGTCTAAAGTTAGAAAAGCAGATGGCCAAAAGGTGTACTACTTCTGAAATGTAAGCTAGACCAGAAGAGAAAAACTAAGAACCATAGGCAATATCCACCTGCTTAGTGTACAGGTTCCTTTGTTAGCAGTGAAGAAGCCTCTTCCATTTAGCTACACAGGATTTTGCTGTACCTGGCATCCTCTACAATTTGAGCCCATTAGATGTTATTGATCCTGTGGGATGATTAAACTTTTTCTGTAGATCCTCAAAACTATATTCAAGGTCAACTGCATTCTAGCAGATTGTTAGGACAAAGGTGATCAAATGTAATTGTACATCTTCCAAGCTGTCAGAGTGGACACGTTGGGGTATACCAGGGACCCCACACAGCATAAGGAGCTTGAAATGCTGTGACAGGACATAATCTTCCCTTGCCTGGTGAAAATAGTGGAAGAATGAATGTCATCTGGGCCAGAATGAAGCAATCAATATAATTTCTGGCCTGTCTTCCTTGATTTACATTTTGAACCTGGAGTGAAAGGAAATATGCAGAAGCAGACAACTCCAATCCACAGAAAAGGCATCTACTGTCCAGACATTTCTCAGATGTGCAGTAAAGCAGTAGCTACTTAACTGTCTGTTGCATGAAAGTCTGGTATACCCCCTGCTGATCTCAAGAAAGGTGCCCCTATACAGCAACTGTTTACAGGGATCTGCCAGTCCAACTCCACTGGTCTGTCAAAGATTTCTCATGGAAGGGGATATATGTCAAGCATAACAGGTTGTACCCCACTGTTTGTTCTGATATGTGCTTGGCCGGTTTGCATAGGTGACAGAAGTAGGTACAACAGCCCTCGCTAATTTACCACATCACTACTGTACTCTTGTTTCATCACCTCCAGTATCTTAAGCACCAATACTGAATAATTTCAGAGTACGCAACAGCAAGAATTTTTTAGGTTTATGCAAATTGCACTCTTACCAAGACCACCTGCCCTGCACCTTGAGATCCAAGATATAGACTCTACAGCCATACCTTGAAGCATCTGTAGTTAGGATATGGATCAAGGGTTGGTAGTCTGAAGAGCACATCTTTGTTCCTTCTGATCTGTACCTGCAAACAATTTAGTTCTCTCCTGACAACATGGTAGCACTGGTACTGTAGTTTCCAGTGGAGCTGTCTGGTGGTTTCAACAGTTCCTTAGGAACAGCTGAAGCTTGGCTATGGAAACCATAAAGATAGTGGTGCAGTTTAGAGAATGAACTTTTTCCCCATGGGAAGGACAGTCTTGTGTAAGCTGGTGAATAGAAGGCCCCCAAAGAAGAAGACCCTTTCCCAAGGACAACTCAGATTTGACCTTTATATGTGCATGGAAATCCTATCATGCTCAGGCACTAAAGAAAGTATTCTAAAGGTTTGGGTGTATCCAGGCAGTAGCTCTCTGGGGCCATAGATTTATTTATATTTATAGATATGTACACACACACACCCTGGGCACAGTAGCTAAACCACAGAGCAAGGAGTTAAGTTGGTAACAAGATTTCTCCAGCACAAATTTCAAGAACTGCCCATGACCCCTGAAAATGGAGATTAAGTATAAATTAATAGACTGAGGGCTTAGAAGACGGAAAAATAATGCAGTTAGAATCTTGAATTCTGGAACATTTAGGAACTTGTTTAACTATGAGGCACAAAATTGATCTCCAGTGTCAGTCTCGACTTGGCACTAGGAACAATCCTGAATAAAACACTTTTCTTGCTTTGTGAATATACTCTGCAGCTAACATCTCCACTACAAATGGACCCACTAGCTGTTCTTGGTCCTTTGGGATGGGGAAATACCTCTTTTGGTTTAAGAAATTGTATCTGGTCACCCCTGGAATCTATTCAAGGCCCACAGTTTCTTGCCATGCTGTACCAGTGTTGGAAGCAGACCACCAGCCAGATCCTTATTTTGGGGTTCTGGAATGAGTGGGGAACAGAGGCATGGTAATAAGCAAGGGTGGGGATTTTAAGGAAAGAGGCTGGGGAAGAGTTCAAAGGGCCTCCCTCTGTCCTCTTGCTACCACTTTTGCTTTTGTCTGACCACCTTTTCTTTTAGCTAATTCATCCCTACTTTGCTTCCAGAAAAAAGGTCCTTGCTTAGATGAGTAATTTTGGAATATTTCATAAGGGGAGGACAAAAATTTGTATTCAACAGATTACACTCACTTTCCCTTAACCTCCAATTTTATGGATACACTGTAAACCTTTGGTCCAAACAGCAGCTCTCTGTCTAATGGACAGTTCAAAAGCTGTTGGGGCTGAATTCTTCAGCCAGGCATCTCTTCATAATATAGAGCCCATAGCTATACAGCACTTCAAAAGCTATGCTTCTCCAACCGGTTCTAGACAACTGTGCTGGTGGCTTCATCCTGCACTCCCCTCAAGCTTCCACAAGCTACTGGTGGATAAGGTCCTGATATTTCAAAATATGGGTCTAGCAGTTTAGTAATAATAAAGGCCAGGATAACAAAAGCACAAACCTTCCTTTATCAACTCAGAACCCAATTTTCCTTATCATTAGGAAGTGTGATACATCATAGTGCCATTCTAGCTCCTCCAGCAGACTCCTGTAATATGGTATACGGGCCTGCAACCGGTTTTTATAAAGACATTTGAGAAGGTCCTGGGTACTATAAAACCAATCAAGGCCTCTCAGGAGAACAGGCAGGACAGACTCTGGAAAGGCAGCATCAGACACATCCAAAATAGCTTCCAGGACTGGAAGAATATTTATCAGTTAAGGAGGCCCAAATCCTGGAAGTTCTATGCCCTCTTCTGGAAAGCAGAGGCCTTACGTTTTTGTCATTAGAAATGCCTTTGCATAAGAGAAATTAATAAATGATGGTTCTTTTTGGGGGAAAGTCAGAAGAAAAAGTGCATTCACTATCTAAAATATGAGAAAGTGGAGAGGACATCTGTGATCCATAATGCACTCTTTCCAAACACCCACATCAACACAAAGATGCATCTTATGCAGCGCCTCTACCTCTAAGCCCATAAGGCAAGTTACCATACAATCCAACATTCTAGTCATTGGAGACTCCATCGTGAGACACACTGATGTCCTCCCTCACCAGGCTGAGAAAGGAGAAAGTTATGGTCAATTGCTTATCAGGGGCTAGGATCCACCACATTACACATGCACTCAGGTCACTGGACCACAGTTACCAATATGACTCAGTCATAGTCCATGTGGGAGTAAATGACCAGAGACATACCTCCTTAGACTATATGAAGAGAGCTTTCAGAATGAGTGTCTCAGGCTGGTATTAGCCTAGCCTTGAGCAGCATTTTACCTTCTCCAAGGATGATGCCACAATATGAAGAAAAGATGACTGACTTTAATAATTGGCTTAGTTTCTGGTGTCATTCTAAGGGGGTGCAATATTTGTCAGCATAGAAGGAGAGTCAACAGACCATTCTGTTTTGCCAGGGATGGTCTGCACCTCTCCCCTCCAGGCTTTCAAATATCAAGTAAAACACTGTCTTCCCCCATAGTGTCTTTTTTAAGCAATGCCAAACTGAAAATACTTCCCGACATAAATCAAAACTAAGAACATCTAAAGATATTACTGCTCAATGCTAGGAGTCTAAACAAAAAATTCCACTGCCTAGAAGCTCTCTTTTACCCTAAAGAACGCTGATTTCTGTGCAGTCACTGAGACATGGTTTAGCACTACAGACAGCAGACTAACAGTGCAAGGTTATAATGCCTTCCACACATTTAGGCCAGCTACTTCACAGGCAGAAACTAAAGGTGGAGGTGTATCTATTCACATCAAAAACAAATATACTTCAAGGCTGGTCAATCAGGACAATGCACTTGTGCTGCTCCATGTTCAAATCACCATAGGTAAAATCCAATACCACTTCTTTGCAAGCTATAGGTCCTCATTTATGACCCAGGAAACCCATACCATATATTTAAACTTATTAGAAACACTAATTATCCAACCCAATACCATATTCATGGGTGACTAATTACCCCACTATTAACTGGGATATGACACCAAATGCACAGGAACAGATTCCTGGATTTTGTAAACACAAGCTCCCTGGACTAGATAAGTCAATACGCCAACCAGGGGTGCAACCACACTGAACCTGGTCCTCACTAATATGGGAGAATGTTGCACACCCCCTACTATAATGCCTTCCCTGGTAAACTCAGACCACAAAATGGTATCCTTTGTGGTAAAAATAAAACCTGAACCCCCAGCTAAACCTGGAATATTCAGATACTATTCTAAGGCTAACCTCCCACTATTAAGTGAGAACCTGATAAAATTTCAAGCCCCCATAAACCCTTAGAACACTTCTGCCTATGCAGAACTGTTCACTGAAACCCTGCACAAGCATGTTAATAACTGCTTAGAGGCAGCTGTACCCACCAGGAAGAAGTACAGAATTCAAAAAATAAGCCACCCTGGTGGAATCACAAAACCAATCGGCTGTATAACAGGAGGAAAGAAATCATGGCAAAAATTAGGAAGTGCAGCACCCAGCAGGATAAAAGCACTCTCAAACTAAATAAAACAACTCAGAAGACAAAGTCTACCAAAGCCAAACTTGAGTTAAGTTTGATCTCCCAGGCCAAGGACAACCGCAAAGCATTTTTTAGCTATGTACGCAACCTCAAAAGCTGTACACAATTGTGTGCAGAGCTTATTGTAAATGCATCCACCTGTACTGAGGCAGAGGATATAGCCAACCTCCTGGCTGATAAACTCAGTTCCAACTTTGCTCCTCTCTCCCCCTCAACCTTCCCTCAGGAAATATCATCAAATATAACTCTCCCTACTATCACTAGTGAACAGGTCCTTAATGCTCCAAGACCAAGAACACTGCATCAATGGGCCCAGACAATAACTCAGGATGCATTCTAAATAACATGAAAAATGACCCAGCAAGCCCTCTGGAATTACCATTTAACTGTAGCCTCAGATCAGACTTCACACCTCATAAATGGAGAGAGGCGACAGTCATCCCTCTGCCAAAGGTGGGCCATCTACAGACCCTGGAAACTATAGACCCATAAGTCAAACTAGTGTTGTACGTAAAGCCATGGAAAGAATCACCATAGAGATGATCAACAGAGATATAAACCTCCAAACACTGGCCCAACCCAGTTTGGTTTCATCAGGAGCAGATCATGCCTACCTAACTTAGACTTCTTTGAGAAGGTCACCAAAGCAATGAACAAGGACAAAATTGTTCACGCTGCCTACCTTGACCTAGCCAAGGCATTTGACAATACCCCACTCGGGTATTGTTGACCAACTCAAGAGGTTAGGTACAAATCCATATGTCACCTAGTGGATAGCTAACTGGCTCACTGACAGGACCCAGGTAACTAGAACTGGGGAGTCCATCTCTACAGAGGCCAGTCATAAATGGAGTCCCTCAAGGATCAGTCCCTGGACCACTCCTTTTTGGCATTTACTTCTCTGAAGGCAAGGCCAATGTTGGTGGTCTCTGGCTGACTGAATTTGCAGATGACTGCAAATTAGGAGCAGTCATTGAATCTCCCACTGACACAAATGTTCTCCTGGAGGGGATGACACAGACAACTGGTGACAGAGCCATGGAGTAAAACTAAATGCCAAGAAATGCATAATAGTATCCGTTGCCAATATGATAATATCCCTAGTAACTATCATATTGACAAATTACCCCTTAGAGTTGACCCAGTAGTCAGGGACTCTGGGACACACACAGATAGTAATCTAACCTTTGATCACCACATGTCTACAGTGGTGAGGAAATCATTCTATGTTGCACAACTTGTAGAGGTGTGGCGTCCAAGGAAGTCATTGTTCTACTGTAGTCGGCATTCATCAGACCTATCACTGAGTACAATGCCCCTTTGGTATGAACCTAACTAGGTACATCCAACAATTGGAATGCCCACAGAGGTTCCTCACTAAAAGAATACAGGGCACAAGTAATGTGTCCTATGCAGACCACCTTAAGGCCCTATCCCTGTCTCCAACAGGCTTTTGAGAGGTGATATATGCCTGGCATACAGGGCATTACCAGACCCCACTCTGATGGATCTCCTGCATATCTACTATCCCAGTTAATAGTGGGGTAATTGAAGTCATCCATGAATATGGTATTCAGTTGAATGATCAAGGTTTCTAATATTTTTAGATACATAGTTTGAGTTTCCTGGATCATAGGGGGGGGGGAGGGGGACTTGTAGCTTGAAAGGAAGTGGTATTGGATTTTACCTATGGTGATTTGAACATAAAGCAACTCAAGTGCATTGTCCTGTTTGACCAGCCTTGAAGTATATTTATTTTTTAATTTAAATACAGACACCTCCACCTTTAGTCCCTGCCTGTGAAGTAGCTGGCCTAAATGTGTAACTTACTTACAAACACTTCAAAAATAAAAACACAGCCATACTAACTTTTACCCTAGTATAAACAGTTTTGAGCAGTCATTTTGTTAAAGTGATCATGAAAAAATACAAAGACTAGTAGTGACCCAGATAATGGTCTGCCTTGTTCCCCAGCTGAAGGATGCAAAACACTGGCCAGTATATAACTCTGTTCTCTCTGAATAGTGCTACAAGTGTGTGTATGCATTTGATTCATTTCCATTATGTGAGAGTACCCCTCCACTCTGTTCTGTGGTGCAAGGTAAAATGCTAAATAGCTTAATTCAGTGTTAACACACACCCACATCAGGCCTGAAAACATGGCTTGTTCTCAATGTCAGTGTTGTGGTTTTGAAAGACTGTGCAAGATTCTGAATGTTGAGTTGTGTAATTCAGAAATTCTTTGTACTGAGGAAATGCCCACTAAGAATGGAGTTTTTCAAAACTACTCCAATGATTTGATATCAAACTGCCAACTTGGAACTGGTTAAAAAATTCAAACAGCAAGAAGGGGTATCTAGACTTTGTGAGACTTCAAATGGAGGACCTTTTAAGGGCTACTTGACATTAGGGATAGAGGTCCAGCAGGATTCAGTTTCAGATAAGTTTACAAGTCCTATCAAATATAGTATGACTCCCGAATCTGGAGGTCATTACCGTCTCTATTCCATTACCTGAATGCCACATTGAGAATTTTGTCCTTTTGAATAAAAAGTGACCAAATAAACACACACACTAATTTAATAATTGCAATTTGTAGGCACTTTTGATCCCTCACTAGAACTTCAAATTTCCAATCCACATGAAGTACACAATATATACACAATTAAGATCACATGATGCTCTATATAATGACTATTTATGGCTAGTGCTTCAAACCTTTCCTTTTCAAATATACCCAAGATCAGGAAACCAGCAAGTTTCTAATCTAAACTGACATTTATACTCTTTCAAGTCTAATTCCTTTCCTCCATCCAACATAACCTCAAGTTTCTTAACCAGATCATTTATACTAAATAGATATTCATCTTTGACAGATGCCTTATTGCACCCTATGACATGTTTAGCTACTCCACTGCTTGCATCTCATGTCTCTACAGCATACAAATGCTTAAATTATATAGTAAACCCCCCAGCTCTTCTACCAAATAGAATGTTTCACAATTTAAGTATCTGGTCACTGAAAACAGATCAGCAGCAGCAATATTTCTAACTACAGAAACGTTCCCTTCCATTATGTACTTGGTAATTGTATGCTAAGTATTTACATACACCATTATTCAATTTAGTCTGCTGCGGTGGTGGTGCTGCGGTAGCGTTGTCGCCTCACAGTAGGACACTGACCGGTTCAACTCTCAGCTAGGGTATCTTCTGCGTGGAGACATACGTGAATGGGCATACCCTTTGTTGAAGGTTGTGCATCAGGGCTGGCAACTCGGCACATAAAAATCAACTGCCAATCATTAGCGGACCGGAGTTCCGCTGTGGCGACCCCTAACTAGGAAAAGCCGAAAGACACATTATTCAATTTAGTCTCCTTCTCTTTCAAACTCCTCAAACCTGATTCAAAGATATCCTTGAGGCTTCTACCTCTTCTGGTCACAAAGATGAGTTCTTTCCCAATCCATTACAAATATCAGGAAATTGGCCAAAAATCTCCAGTCTTTTTTTTTTTTTTTTAACTAAGTTTTTAAATACTTAGTAATAAAGCTATAGTATACTCTTAATAAGGAGATGGAAAATAAGGTTCTCTAAGTAGAGGCTTAGTTCTTCTAGGCACATATTCTTTTTTGTCTCTCATTTCTTTGCACAAGTTTAACAAAGTTGTCAGGATAGCCTCTAACAAAACGTTTTGATCAATGATTAACTTTTTTCAAACCATTTATCTGCTAACACTGAAATAATCATAACACGTGTGAAAAAACAATTTCAAACTACACTTTACAGGATGATGAAACAAAGGTTTAATAAATTTGACAGGTCTAAAATGTTTAAGCACTTTCATATAGTTTGTAACACAGACGTCCTCAGAAATAAAAATTCAAACAAATGGGTTTTAAATACCCTCCAAACAAGTCACATGATATCAAACATCCAATCTCAAAAACACTTTTTCATTCAAATAAATTCACTTACAATGAAGAACAAAGAACACATCATTTGTCACACTTCATAACAGAATTTTAAAATACTATTAATCGAAACACACTCATTTAGATTAGGAAAATTATATGCATTCAATTTAAATTTGCCATTTCAATTCCTTCTTTTCCAGCAACACCTTCCATGGCCTCCCTTTAGGATTTTCTCATACCATATCAGTGCCCATAAATGCAAAAGAATGTTCAGGAAATTAAAAAATGAGTTTTGCAGAGAGTTGTTAACATTCTGTTTTCTAATATCCAAATGTTGTGTCTTTCGGCTTTTCCCGGTTAGGGGTCGCCACAGCGGAACTCCGGTCTGCTAATGATTGGCAGTAGATTTTTACGTGCCGAGTTGCCAGCCCTGACGCACAACCTTAAACAAAGGTATGCCCATTCATGCATGTCAACACACAGAAGACGCTCTAGCTGAGAATCAAAAAAGACGTCTTACTGTGAGGCGACAACGCTACCGCAGTGTGCTTCCTAATATCCAAATAATGTTCATAAATACGTTCACGGAATGATTTTGGCATAAAGCCTAATAAACAATATCATTTGAATTGCAATCACAATAAAATGGGGTCCTTATCAACAAATTGTTAATCATAACTTTCTTACCCAACCATGAGGAATTACATTACATGCAAAAACCAAATCTGTGTGCCCCTGCCTTTTTGTGGCTGAAAAAAGTTGTCATGTTCAACCCACTTTCCAGATGGTGTTCGTTTTTCCTTTTTCTGTAAACATGTGGACCAAGGTGTCAATATAACCATTAAAACAACAAAATAAATTCCAGTTCTTTTTCAAAACTCATTAATCTGACCATGCTTCTTGTTATAGGTAGTCATAAAAGAACACAAAAACTCTTTTTCCACTAGTGGTTTAGTTTTAATCATAACCACTTCAACTTTTCCATCTGCCCTAAGTAATAGCTTAAAACGGCCATCCCTTTCTTTTTTTTTTTTTTTTTTTTTTTTTTTTTTTATTAACACCTCTTCTTTCACCTTTTGAATTATATCTGTTAACTTAACACTGAAATCATCTCGACCATATTCTTGTTTAGGTTTTCAAATGTACACTAAGTACAAATATGCACCACTTTGCACATCCTTTTTGTGCATTCTAAGATGTAAAGCCTCTCTTTATAAATTGTTAAATCACAGAAATTGAAGTACCATCATATTTAAATGAATCTTAAAATTTGTACTATTCACATATTTAATGAATTCTCTTTAAATCATTGTTATTCCCTTCCATAAATGTCAATAAAACATTCATAAACAGACTTCTGCTTTAAATAAAAAATAAAAAAAATATATATATATATATACATATATATATATATATATATATATATATATATACACACACACACAAATGAATTCCCCTTCCCAGCCTGCAATAAAATTGTCATATCTTGGGGTCATACTGGCACCCACCTCTACTTTATTTAAACTGCTTAAAAAACTAAATAAATCTCAAAATAATTGTATGATAAAATGATGTCCAGAATTTTTGTGAATAATCTACAGTGACTGATATTAAATAGCACTGAATACAATTTCTTACTAATGATTTTCAGTCCTTATTAATTCAGTATAATAGTATACAAAGAAGCAACATCCATAACCACCAAAATATCAGGCTCGCTTACTGTTATATTAGCAACATATTGCATAAATTCAAGACAGTCTTTCACAAAGGCCTTGTGCTTAAGAACTAGTTTCTACAAACATTTGTTGACAAATTGCAACAAGATTATTTTGCTTCCTTGTCTGGCACAATTTGTCTAAATGGAGTATCAACCAAGTTCTAATGAATTTTGGGCAGTCCAAACATCCTACTGATTGTGGGTGTAGTTACTCTAAAATACTCCACTGTGCTGTTATAAACTAAACCAGCAACCATTCTTCTATAAAAGAAGAAACAAACCACAATTCCTTTTGATAACTGCCCAACCAACTTTTTTGTAAAGATGCTCATTTAACAACTGCTCAGTTCTCTCCTAATAACAGGTTTTATTCAAGACTACTAACACATTGCCATTGTCTGCTTCAGGGATTAATAAACTGTCACTATGCTGCAGTCTGTTCAGTGCTTTTCTCTCTTTTTTTAAACTCTTAACTTCACTTTCAGTAATTCTTAAAAAAAAAAAAAAAAAGTCTCCAATTCTGGTTTGAGCAGAAGACAATAAACACCAGTCTTTCTAAAAATCAGTTATACTGCCCAAAGAATCACTAAATAAATATTTTAAACTTAACTTTGACAAATTATCTCAGAATATTACTTGTCTCAGTCACATCTACCATTTGAAAAGGCATAAACGACCATCCATAACAGCTTTTGGGATCTTTTTTAGTGAGGAAACAATTTATTGTTGACAGTACCTGCACATTTCTGCGTTTCTTGCTCCTGTTGCTCATTGGTTTTTCTTGTACTTATGTGGACACTAACTTTCTTGTAGTTCATACTGTTACTTTCGCCCATGTTCTGCTACCCATACCACTGTCTTGAAAAATTGCTACAGATTAAAAATCCCCACAAGACACTGTCCATTGTTTCACTCGCTCTCTGATAACAGCTCACAATCAGGTTGCTTACGGTTTTCTTGCAACCTTTCTGATCTGTGTACAACTTGCTTTACACTAGTCACAGACATCCATTACTTGCTGTGCTTCAGTATTAGAAATTGCTTTGTTTTCAACCTTTCTGATCACTGAAAACACATTTCCCTTATTCACAATCATTTTTATCCCTTTAAAAATTCTTGCTTATTTTGCTTTTCTACCTTATTCTCTTCTAATCTCTGTTGAATCCTCTTCCATTTCAGATGGAATTTTTTTACGGCAATGGTTATAGCTTGCAATTTCTTATAGGACCCAGTAACTGCCTCATTCAAACCCTGAAGCAAAAGGTTTGTCATCTATTAAAAGTTGCATATACTGCAACCCCCCTGTGAAGAAACTGAAAACATTTATCTGTGCTAGCACATCTAGCAGTAGATTTGTGCATAGGTGCATATTCTCAAAATTAACTTGCATTGTATGCCAGCATGCCTAATTGTCAAAATGAAAATAAGTTTTAAAATGTTGAGTATTTTCCTGCTTAAATAGAATGTTTAAAGAATCTTTCACTGCATTGATACATTTCTACCTGCACGTTTGAGAGGGACATTCTAAAGTACAAGCTGTGAAGAATCAGCTGAACAGTGAGTGATGTCATCAGAATGTTCCAGGTTGCTAAGATTAAAACAGCTAATTGGCAGAAATGTTCTTTTAAACAGCTGACTGCTATATTTTGAAATTAATTGAGACTGCAGTTTGTCATGTATTGGGCAGTCAGTGCACACCAAGAAAAACGGTAAGCTTGCCTTGGCCTTGCTAGTAGATCAGGGACAGTATTCTTTAGTTATCAAAGAGTGTTTTTCTAAAATAATTGACTCCAATCCTGTAGTCTCATTTTAAATTTCTGGTGATTGAATCCTGGTGTTTGAGTGTTACTGATTTTACAATCTTGTAATCATTGTTACTCATTATTAAATGCTTTTCATTACTTTACATTGTGACTGGAAACCGGTGTTTTTCTTTAGTGTGTGTGCTTTTCACCTGTATGATATTCCCCAGGTCACCTCGAAGGCCTGGCTGTTCTGGTCATAGCTATCATTTATTTTGATAATTTTCATAACTGAACACCCCCTTTAGAAAGGCATGAAGACCCTTCGATTGGTAGCAGTACTACTGTATTATTTTGGGAAAGAGAGACAGCTAGAAATCTGTCACATGCTTTCCCAGATGTGTTTGGATGTGTGAGATTTAAAATTTCATCTACTAACTGGAGCTTCCTAAAAATCCTCCCATTAGACAATGCTGTAACTGAATGCAATACATTTTTTCTAAATATCCTAAATTTCCTTCCAGAAGGTGTAAGGCTAAGAATGAAAACAATATGGCTATCCAAAAAGAGTATAGAGAAAACCATTGAAAGATATCCTGAAAACTTCAGAATGCTTCACAAACAAACTAAAAAGCAAATAAATGAAGACAAAAAACTATACTACAACTTTCAGAATACTACTAAAACACCTCTAAAAAATTTTGGACACCATTAAAGAAATCTTACATCCCAGCCAAAATTTCAACCCGAACCACTCTCCTGATAACTCGCCACTCAAAATTGCAATACAGTTAAACTCATTTTATAGATAGAGATGCTGTACTAAATTACGGATTCCTCAACATCTAATCCCAACCCTGCCAAACAGTTATGTCACCACATCCACTTTCACCTTCAAACCTGTGCCCACATCTTATATAAAACTATTCAAACTGTGCTCCTCTTCAGCTGATGACATTCCAAAGAAATACACAAGAAAAGCAGTCAGTAGCATTGACTACCCTCTCTCAATCCTTTTAGATAAGGTCAATCCAGGAATCCCACATTTCCCTCTCCCTGGAAAAAGTCACACTTTATCCCTCTGCATAAAGGAGGAAATTCAACAGACATTAACTTTAAACAGCAGTCTCATCTCCCCCTGCCAAAATACTTGAAAAATTTATTCAAAGCAGTTGCTAGACTTATCTCCTGCCGAAGAACTCATCCCCTACACATAATGGCTTCCATCCTTCCCACAGTACTAGCACTGCCCTTCTAACCTATACAAATGCCGTCAATAAAGCTAGAGCTAATGGCAAACTAGCCGCTTCCTTATCTCTACGACTTGTCTAAAGCCGACACAGTTTGTCACAGCAAAGTTCAAATGTCATTAGGTCTCTCTCAGCCCACACTTCTATGGTTCAAAAGCTACCTGTCCAACAGGTGACTCAGTAAAACTGCACTCCACATTCTCTCCTTACCTTCCAGGCATCACTGGTGTACCACAAGGCTCTATAATAGAGCCCCTCCTTCCTAAACATTTCCACTAACACCCTCTACTTCCACACAACAGGGCACCCTAATACAAAACGCAGATGGTTCCACTCACTTATACATCTGACAACACAATACACACCTCCAAAAAAAAATATTACTAGGGAAGCTTCAAAATACAGTCAAACCTTAGGGTTACAGCAAGGGCATAGCCAGTGTGTTCTAAGGTAAATCTTAAGTTTTTGTTTGAAAAGTGTTAGGGAAGGTAGTGATGTAAGCACTAGGTAAATGGTTCCAGTTTTTCCCAACTGTATTTGAGAAGAGAGAGTTACCTGCTGGTTTACTGGTTTTACTTGTGCTAACTAGTAATTTATTTGTTGAGCGTAAGGTGTTAAGATTTTTGTGGGGTTAATCAGGCTTGATAATACTGGAGTATTAAGAGACTGATAAAGGGTTTTATAGGTAATTATAAGTTGGTTAAATTTAAGTTGTGAAGTTCCAGCCAACCTAGTGGAGTTAAATTCTGACAATGATGGGTTTTGAAGGGTTTTCCAGTGGCAAATCTGGCTATATTATTATAGGATTTAGCTAGTTTCTGAAGATTGTTTTTTAGACAGATTAGTATAGATAGAAGAGGCATAGAGAAGTGTTGAGATTAGATGGGAGTGGGCAATAGTAGATCTAGCTAGTAGAGTAAGGAAAGGTTTGATCCTATAGAGGGAGACAATTTTTTGTTGATATATTAACAATACAGTAAAATCTGAGTATCAAAGTTGAAGTTGCTGTCAATTGTAACTCCTAGAAGTTTGGTTGTAACACAGTTGTTAGATGTGACTCATTGTTCTTAAAACGTTTTGTAATAATTTTGAGCTTTTCTCCCCAGAATTCCACTGAAAAAGTACAGTTTTGAACCTACCATAAATGTAGATGTTCGAGTGCTAATACAGCTGCAGTCATAACAGATGGGTTTTCCTGCCATCAGGCGGGTCCTCGGTCGGCCGAATTCCAAAGTCTAGGTCCGGCATCGGATGTCGTCACTTCTTCCCTGACGTCAGTGCGACAGGGGTATAAAAAAAACCAGCCAACGCCATTTTCTCCAGTTTTTCTTGCCCCAGACGTCAGGTGCCCCCAGAAGGAAGGCAATACATAAATTTATGTAATAATGCAATGCAATATAATCAAAAAACAGTAGTTGTAAGCAAATACACCAAAAAAGAATACCCTAATCAGGTTGTATGAGGAGGTGTTAGCCATTAGGCCTGTCCCAAGAGGGGAAGGAGGGAGGGAAACCTGGACTGCAGCTGTATTAGCACTCTAACATCTACATTTATGGTAGGTACAAAACTGTACTATGTTCATCGTGCATACAGCTGTAGTCATAACAGATGGGTAGAATTCCAAAGCTACAAAAGGGGTGGTAGGCACTAGGTGGAACTAGGAGGAGCCAGGATGCCCTGCAAGACTGCAGTGGCAAAGCCTGCTCTAGATTTGGAGTATAATGATAGTGCTTGGAGAAAGTATGTACAGAATTCCAAGTGGCTGCTTCCAAAATATCTTTGGTAGGAACCCCCCCCCCCCCAGATTTCTTGCAGGTTCAACCCATTATCAATTCTCTGCATTGCCCTTTGGCTTATCTACTGCACCCAGTGTGTTCACGAAATGCCTGGTATCAGTAATTGCCTACTGCAGACTTCAAGGGATACAAATATACCCATATTTGGACGACTGCCTGATCCAAGCGGACAGCAAGCACATACTTCTGAAACATCTGGCGTTTTTAATAATGTTGTTGAATTCTCTGGGATACACAGTCAACAAAAAGAAATCAAGGCTAATACCCTCTCAAACAATAATTTTCCTGGGTGCCAGCTTGAATACAAATACCCAAATGGCCTACCTCACGCCAGAGAAACAAGGGCAACTAACTCAATACTTCAGAAAACTGGCAACATTCACCAGGCTGACTGCAAGGAAAATCCTGCAGGCTCTGTGATTCATGGCATCTTGCATCCTGCTAATCCCATGTGCAAAGCTGCATATGAGGAAACTTCAATGGTACCTAAAAAACCTACGGTCTCAACCCAGCCACAGTTTGGAAACAATTATACCACTGATTCCATGTCTTCAAAAGGAATTTCTGTGGTGGGCTCAAGCATGCCAAAGAAACACAGGTCTCCCCCATTCTGCAAGCCTCAAGCAAATTAAGTCATCACAACAGACGCCTCGGACTACGCCTGGGGGGCTCACAACAGACGCCTCGGACTACACCTGGGGGGTGCACGACAGATCGGTGCATTCAGGGCAAATGGTACCAAAAAAGAAAAGTACCTACACATCAAAAGGAAATGCTAGCAGTAATAAATGCTATTATGGGTTTCAAAGACCTACTGCATCCAGGCCACAGACAACACCACAGTAATGTGGTACATAAACAAACAGGGAGGAACCCATTCATATCCCCTATGCAGGCTAGCCATGTTTCTTTGGAACATGGCTCTGGAATTACAAATCAAACTTCAAGCACAGTACCTGACAGGCAAGGAAAACACGCTTGCAGACAACCTAAGCAGAAATGACAGATCCACACGAATGGAAGTTGCATCCTCAAGTTTTTGCAAAGATAATTCAAACATGGGGAAGGCCAGATATAGATCTCTTTGCCACCCACAGAAATCACCAATTGACAAAATTCTGCTCAAGGACCTTTCATCCACAGGCCTGGAAAGTGGACGCACTCTTTCAGTTGGACAACAATGACAGTTTATGCCTTTCCACCTCTTCCTCTGCTGCCCAACGTTCTATTAAAAACCAGAGCAGACAGACCAAAGATGATTCTCATTGCTCCAGACTGGCCAAGACAACACTGGTACCCACTCCTGAGGAGCCTGATGCATTCCCCACCATGGATCCTGCCTCTAATGCCTCTTCTACTGACTCAGCACAACTTCAAAACTCTTCACAGTCAGCTGAAAACACTCAATCTAGCCGCATGGAAGATTCCTTAAATTCACAACAGACCCTACTCTCCAAGGAGGTGCAGGATGTCATTTTGGAGGCCAGAAGGCCTTCTACTAGAAAAGCCTACTCCACAAAATGGAAGCGGTTTTGTGCCTGGAATCAGAAAAAGGGTCAGAATCCAGGAATACTGAATTTACCTCAAATATTACAGTACCTAGCTGAGATGCTAAGCAGTGGACTTTCATTCTCCTCCATCAAAATCCATGCCTCAGCCATTTCTGCAGAATACAACACTGATCCTCCTTTATTCTCTCACCCCCTCTTAAGACAGTTCCTCAGAGGGGCTAAGAATACAAAACTCCCCAAGGAAACAATCAGTACCTGCTTGGGACCTCAATTTCATTCTAGAAAAACTGACCTTGCCTCCTTTTGAGCCAGCTGCTTCAACAGAACTGCAATATTTGTCCTGGAAAACAGCCTTCCTCCTTGCTATCACCTCCGCTCGCAGGGTTTCAGAACTACAAGCCCTCATGGCTGTGCAGCCTTTCATCATTTTCCATCAGGACAGAGTTTCCTTACGAACCAATCCTTCCATTATGCCAAAGGTAGCATCCAGGGTAGCCTTGAATCAGGCTATCCACTTACCTACCTTTTTCCCTAATCCTCAAAACAAAGGGGAGAGACTACTACATTCCTTGGACATTCACAGACAGACAGTTATGTTATTATTTGGACAGAACAAAGCCTTTCAGAAAATTAGAGCAACTCTTTGTGTCCTATGCTACAGGAGCTCAAGGGAAGCCCATTTCCAAACAGACAATCTCAAAATGGATAGCCCACTGCATACGCTTTTGTTACTCTTTTCATGATAAAACTGTACCTGCAGGCATCAGATCTCACTCCACAAGGGCCACATGCAGGTATGCCTCCTTGAGGTCCAATGTTACCAGCCAAGACTCCTTGCCCAGCATGGGAAGAAGCTGCTGTAATGTGAGCATCTTGAATTTTGGCACGAGTAAAAATGTGTTTAGGATGGATAGGTCCAAAATAGGTCTCCAATCTTTGCCCTTCCTTGGTACCAGGAATAGTCTGGAATAAAAACCTTGACCCTGTTCTTGTGCAGGTACCTCTTGAATAGCTTTCATGTCCATGAGATCTGAAATTTGTTTTTGTGCCTCTGCCCTTTGATTGTGTGGCAGGTTTGGCATGCCTCTCATTTTTGGAAGGGTGTGAAAGTGGAATCTGTACCCTCTGTCTATAATGTCCAGGATCCATTTGTCTTTTGTGACAATAAATAATGCCAGTTTTCCACCTAAAGGTGCTGCCATTTGAGCCTTGCTTGGTATGCAAAGGGGAAAGTCATTGGTTCTGCTTTCTGAATGGCTGTGAACTATCCTCACCACCTCTTTGTGTAGGTGCTTGCCATTGTCTGCCTCTAAATGATCCTTGAGATTGCCCTCTACCCCTCGGGTGCCTGTATCTACCTCTTTGGGGTCTGTCCGTGGCTGGAAAGGACCAATTTTTTGATGGCCAATTTCTACTGAAACGTGGAGGATGTACCTGTAGGAAATCTTTCACTGTTTGCATTGATTTTGCCTTTTCCTCCATTTTCTTTAATACCTCCTCAGCTTTAACACCAAACAATACATCTTTTTGAAGAGGTGCATCTTGTAATTTAGCTTTGACATGATCTGGGTAAGGTTTGCTCTTTGAGCCAAGCATGTCTACATATGACTGATCCTGTAACAGCAGCTCTACATGAGGCCTCTAAAGCATCAAAACCACATTGCAAGGTATGTTTACCCACTTGCTCTGCACTATAACAAATCCTGCAACTCCTTCAAGTCTGGTTGTTCAGGTTGTGACATTTTGCTTTTCAACTGTGATAACAGAATCTGTTGGTACTTTAACATATGGAACTGACAGTTTAATGCCCTCATGGTTAAGGTGGCTGAGGTGTATACCTTTTTCCCCCACCTTTCTAAAGCTCTGGAATCTCTCTCTGAAGGGAATGGATTTTTAGCAGTGGAGGCCTTAATTCCCTTGGGACCCTGTGAAATAGTTTCTGGGTCAGCCGCATGGCTTTTGTATAGGAATTGGTGTGAATCAGGAACCCGGTAATACCTGTCAGGCTTGACTGGAGCTGGAGGTAAAGAATCTGGGTTAAGGCTGGCCTCCGAATACACATCATCTAGTATGTCTAAGACAGGAGGGTATAGCCAGAGGCCTGTGCTGAGGGAGCAAGAGGAAATCCCCAAGCCTTTTCTTGGAGTTGGAGTACTCTTGGCCTTCCCAGTGGAAGTGTTCCCTCAAGGTATGTAAGGTTTCAACAAAAGAGTAATCCTCAGGGGGGGGAGACAGAGGGAATGGACTCCTCTGAATCAGAATCTTCAAAAGGGGAGTATGAATGTTCCTGGTCTTCAGAATGTTCTGAAGTAAAGGAGGCCTGGTCCGAGGAAGGGTATTCTTCCTCCACTCTGGGCCTTTTGTCCGAAGGGGGTTGAGAACCCCTGATAAGAGTAATCAAATCCTCAGCCATTTTGAGCATCTGCTTTTTAGGCATGGGGCCTAGAGAGGTGCCCTGTGGAGCTTGTTTTTTAGTATGCATGGCTGCTTTAGACTTAGTGAAAGCCTTGATGGAAAAAGAAGAAGACCTGAAGACACCTTGAGAGGTGGCAGGCCTGTCTAAACTCTGAGTTTCCCCGCCAAGAGTAGCTTCGGTATCTGTAGTCGGGGTGTGGGCCGAAGAGCCTGCGACCTCAGGCACAGAAGACACCGCCAATGAAGTGTCATCGGTAGTCAGGGGCTGCGTAGGCGCCTCGCTGAGAACCGGAGCACCTGTAGTCAGCTTTAGCGTGGTGTCGGTAGAAGTCGCGGACCTCGTATGTTGGTCCTTATCTTTGCGTCTTTTACTCAAAACTGGAGTCGGAGTATCCGACATAATGTAATTAAACTTTTTGCCAAAATAGTGTTGGGCAAACTCTGCCCGACGCTTAATAGTGCGTCTGTTGAATGTAGCACAAAAACGACAGGCCGAGACGTCGTGGTCTGGGCCTAAGCTAGGAATGCGGAGGGAATGAAAATCCTTATGCGGTATTTGCTTCCCACATGAAATGCAATTATTAACTTTGTCTGACATCGGTCTGAGGCAAGAAAAGTTTCCCCAATGGGGTACTTAGCTTTCAAGAAGACTTCGGTTGAAAAATATTTGTAATCTCAGGAGCTGGCCGACCGGCACTTGCGAACTGCTTCTGCTTCGGGCACCGCGCGGCAAGAAAGACTGAATAAAATGGCGTCGGCTGGTTCTTTTATACCCTTGTCGCACTGACATCAGGGAAGAAGCGACGCCATCCGACGCCGGACCTAGACTTTGGAATTCGGCCGACTGAGGACCTGCCTGACGGCAGGAAAACCCATCAGTTATGACTGCAGCTGTATGCACGATGAACATCGGGCTTCTACACAGTCCACTTTCCCAGTAATCAAATATCAATCCATCAATCAAATAAATAGTGTGTATATGGGCCATCTGGTCCACTGTGGGTATGAAGTCCAGAAATCAGAGCCTGTAAGTTTGGGGTTCTATTAAGTACCCCAGTTTATAATGGGGTAGCTGAAGTTGCCCATGAATATGGTATTGCGTTGAATGGCGAGGGTCTTCAGCAAGTCCAAGTAAGAGTTATGGTGTGACCTATACCTTACAAGGATATATGGGACTCTGCTTGTGGAAATCTGGGCATGGAGAGAATCATCTTATTTAACTAGTCTTTAGGGGAGTTGTCGTTCATATAGATGGAGATACTTCCACCTTTGGACCCACCTGTGCAGTAGGTGACCTGAATGTAGCCCTCCACTGCCAGGGTGTTCTCCACTGCTTTACACCATGTCTCAGTAACTGCACAGATATCCACATTCTCCAGAGTGAGGAGAGCCTGAAGGGAGTGGAATTTTTATTCAGGCACCTGGCATTGAGCAGTAACACCTTCAAAATCATCTTGGCTTTGTTTTGCTCTGAAGGAAGATTTATCAATCTGGCATTTACTAAATAAGGCACTATGGGGGGGGGGGGGACATTGTTCTAGCCAACATTCAAAATCCTAGAGGGGGCAGCTGCAGACCATCCTTGACAAAAGCAACGTAGTCTGCTGACCATATCCTCCCACACTGACAATTATACCTGCTTGGAATGGCACCAAAAACTAAGAATTATTGAAGTCAATCATAATGTTCATATTGTGGCATTATCCTTGATGAAGATACAATGCTGCTTAATGTCAGGCACACACCAGCCTGGGAGACATAGTCCAACAGCTCCATAATGTCTCTCTTCATATAGTCCAAGGAGGGATATTTCAGGTCATTTACCCACTCATGGACTACTTAAATGGGAATATGCAGAGGGTTAGTTTGCTAACCTTCTTCCACAAGACCGATTAGTCTACACAAGTGAAGAAGTAAAAATATGAACAGCTAAACAGGACAGTGAAAATCCCAGACAGGAACAGGACTTGCTAAAGAAAAGTAGCATAAGCATGCCAGGATGAGCTACGAATTAGGACAGCTTAACTTCACTACAGAACTGTTACAGAAAGGTATACTCAAAGTATAAAGCTGGAGGACAGTGAAAGAACAGAATTCTGTGGGAAGGAGACTGTCTAAATGATGCCAGATAAGCTTACATTAGATGTACATGTAGCAAACAGAATGGCATTTAACAATGACAATAGAATGTATAACACTGTACTACGTGACAAGTCCAGCTATAACAAAATTGAAGAAAATAAGTGAATTTGCAACTCATGACTAACGGCTGATATTATCCTCTACTTCAGGATTATTACAACTTGGTTCTCCAGCTACCTATCTGACAGATCACAAGCTGTCAGATGGAATAACTCTACCTCCTCCTTCCTGCCCACACCCACCGGTGTTCCCCAGGGATCCATCCTTGGACCCATGCTCTTCAACATCTTCATAAATAACCTTCACACTGTCATCCCTGACACAACAGTTATCCAATATGCTGATGACTCCACCTTAGTTTGCTCCGCTGCCAACCTGCCAGAACTACTGTCAAAAACTCAAATAGCTTTTTCCACTACTGAGAACTGGATGCACTGCAACCATCTCTCTCTCAACTCTAATAAATCTAAAATACTTCTCTTCCCACCCACCAGGGCCTACACTCCTTCGACAAAAATGCTTTCAAAGTCCTTAGCCAAAGCAACACTGCCATAGAAGTGGTTCCTTCTGCTAAACTCCTTGGTATCACCATAGATGAATACCTTAAATTTGATATCCACGTACAACAAAACATCAAGAAAACCCACCAAAAACTTGGTATGCTCTACAGGAATAACCATTTTCTCTCCAACTCCTCCAGGCATACTTTAGCAACTACCCATCTCCTTCTTTCCTTACTATATGGAGCCCCTCTTCTAACTAACCTGTCTTCTTCCATCACCTCTAAACTTGAAACTTGCTATAATAAAATCTCCAAATTCGCAACCAAATCCAAAACCTGTACTCACCACTGCCTCACCCTACAATCACTGAACTGGCTGGAACTCCCTAACTACCTCCAACTTACCACTGCTCACAAATTAATATTCTTTCCAAATAAGTGCCCAGCACTAACAAACATCCTTCCCCCTTACATCCCAACCAGATCCCTGAGATCTGAACATCAAAATTTAATCTCTATTCATAAACCCAAACTCCCTGCAGGCCAACTCCTTCTCTTTCATTGTAGGCAAAAAATGGAACTCTCTTCCTCCCTCACTTAGGACGATACCTGACCCCGAATCTTTTAAGGCACAACTTTTCTCATTTCTATCTTCCAAACGCAAATGCTCCTGCTTCCACTCTACATAAATACAAATAAATTTCCCCATAGAGCCTACTAAACTCCTGATTCAAACTTCACTACTTCCTCTCCCTTTCCATTTACCTTACACAAACCTAATCCATCACCTTCTGATCAATTTCTCTCTCAACTCTTAGCATGTATTTAACGCAACTATCCAGTAACCACTGATGCCTATTTCTTGACAATTGATTCTTATTGCTCTGAATGTAAAAACCTGCAACCTTTGTCTCATTGCATGTACAATGACAATTTATTATTTTACTATACCTGTTTTCTATGAATTCATACATGTATTTTACCTTTGTATTTGGCATTTTTTGTAACCTCTAATTGTGTTTCTTATGGAGCTTTTCTCCCCGGGCCTCCACTGAAAATGGGCACATTCTGGCCCAGTGGACTTCCCCAGTAATCAAACTGAAATAAATAAATAAATAACTGTGGCAACCTGGCTCTCAAAATATGAGTAATGTGAGGTTTACACATTCCACACGTAAACTAATTCCAAGAGAAGTAATGTTCACTGTAGGGAAACACCCTAATGTACAAATCAGCAGCTGCTTTGTCAGTCCATCTGTAATACAAAAAAAATGTAAGAATGAAAAAATGTGCCAAATCGCCACCTGCTGCAGTAACTTAGACTTACCTGCTGTTTGAACACCTGAACACAGTACAGCAGGAAACATGGTGAGTACTGCACCATGGGAATACTCAATTCTTTTTAATCAATTCCCGTGTTTACTTGCATGCTATCTTTCACTAAGACTGTGGAAGTGAGAAACTAGTTTCTCCTTACCGCCAAGACTGCACAATCTCTGAGTAAGTATACTTAGATACTGTTGAGGTGCGGGTGTAGAGGGTACTGTGGCACTTGCCTCTGTGCAAAAACACACTTTTTTTAAACACCATTAAAGTCGATGTGCATTATTCACCTGACATATCTGCACATTCCCAGTGCAGTGTTTCGTTATACAGTCTTATGACAGAACTGATGCAAAGATTGTAAATTACAAGAAACAAGAATTTGTTTTTAAAATATACCAGACAAACCTGAACTGCTATCAGTTTTTGGCATCTTAAAAGTTCAGGTTCAGCCACCACATAATTTCTAAATGTACCCTATATGTTGTTTTATGCAACAAGAGTGGGGATTTTAAAGTTTATAATTACAGTGATGTAATCTGTCATAATGAAATTACTAGCTTGTTTGAAAAAGGACTGAGCCTTGTACCTGCTAGAAATGCTAATTTAGATGATCTACTAATAAGCCTGAAGCTATACAGAAAGCTTAATTTTTTTTAAATACTCTAACTTTGCTAAATAGCCAAATAATGAATGCTATAAATATAGTACCTTTAATCCTATTTTACACCCAGTGGTCCAAACCTTTGAAAAGTTATGTGAACATGATACAAGACGAATGTTTCAGAACAATAAATATAGGATGACTAATCACCCAAATTTAAACAAGGAAGAAATCATGCTGTTAAGAAACATATGTAATAGAACAGACTTAAGAGTTAAGAGACCAGACAAAGGTGGAGGGCTGGTAGTCATGAACAAGACTGACTATAATAAAATGTGTAGTCTACTATATACCAACATTTATTGTGAAATAAGTGTTCATCAGAACATCATATATAAAAAAGTGGACATTACACTACAAGAATTCGTCCTAAATAACCAAATTAATCCAGAGGAATACGAGTTTCTTACTGTAAAAAATAATAGAACTCCAACAATCTTTGGACTCCCAAAATACACAAACATTTGATAGACAATCCCCTAAGACCAACTGTGGATGCAAGAGCATCAAAAACCTACCCCACTGCTAGATGTATAGATTCACAAGAATGTACTGCAGGAAAAAACATGGATTCTAAAGGACTCATGGGATTTCCTAAGTAAAATATCCAAAGATATGTATACAGATAATTTAATATTTGTTACAATTGACATCAAGGATTTACTTTGTCATACCACACGATCTAGGATTGGAATGGTTTTATACATACTTATGCCAGTGGTCTAGCCTAGGACATGACAGAATACTTGCCATCAGAACCTTAATGGTAGTTGTTTTGGATAGCAACACCATTATTTTTGAAAAACTGTTTTAAGCAAAGGAGTAGCTATGGGGGCAGCTTGTGCAAACATTGTACTAGCATTTTGGGAGACAGTATGTACTGAATAGTCATTTTTCAGGTAACTGGACATATTATGGTCATTGCCTTGATATTTTTTGGAAAGGTAATGAGGTAGAATTGGAAAGATTTCTAAAATACATTGAGACCACAAATTTTTTAGAATTTACTACCACTAGGGACATGGACCAAGGGAGTTACTTGGATATTTGTATCCTTAAAGACAGGCAAGAAAAGGGTTTCCACTCTACAATTTACATGAAACCAATGTATTCAAATAGTTTATTGCACTTTGGCAGCTGGCACCCTCTCCATCAAAAACAGTCCCTTGTCAAGGGGTCAGACAGGCCAGGCTGACTACTGAGAATGAAGAATTTCAAAAACAAATTGGTATTTTAAAGAACATGTTAACCAGGTAGACCTTCTGAATGAGATTTTTCAAGAAGTTACTAATAAGAGAAATAATGGACAGTATTTTCCTCTTCTAGGTACAGCACACAACTTAAATGTAAGTAATCATACACGAGAGGCAAGAATACAACAAAGCCATTGTCAACTTGCAATAATCATTTTATAGGACTGAGGGACATCATTTGTCATAACTGGAACATATTTGGTATTGATAAAGAATATGCCAACATCGTGGGAACAGTTCCAAAAATTGTATATAGGAAAGATACTAACTTAAAAACCCTGACAGAAAGAGGCAATGACACAGTTAAGATTAAGGGGAGCATGTGTAGGTGTGGATATTGCTCTCTATGTAAATATATGCTGGAAACTGACATTATTTACATTCCTAACACTGGCAGATATATATATATATATATATATATAAGAAATTATAAGAAATTTAACTGTAACAGTAAGGCGGTGGGAACAGTTCCAAAAATTGTATATAGGAAATATACTAACTTAAAAACCCTGACAGAAAGAGGCAATGACACAGTTAAGATTAAGGGGAGCATGTGTAGGTGTGGATATTGCTCTCTATGTAAATATATGCTGGAAACTGACATTATTTACATTCCTAACACTGGCAGATATATATATATATATATATAAGAAATTATAAGAAATTTAACTGTAACAGTAAGGCGGTGGTTTACCTAGCTTTATGCACAGAAAAAGAAGTTATGTACTCAACATAACATTCCATCCGAGTAGTTGTACTTCATTTGTCTTCAACGTGTGGGAATACAGATCCGAGCCGGCAACTAATGCTAGCTTCAGCTCCAAGCTCCAAACTCCTCCCCTTACCCATAATACACCTCCATTGCCTTCCATCCCCAGATCAAGTTTGCTGAACTTACACAAAAGAACCTAATCTGACAAAAATACTTGAGACCTATACTGCAGCCCGTAGGCTGATCATGCACCAGGGTCCAGGGGAAGGAGGGAGGGACAGTTGAAGACAAATGAAGGACAACTACTCAGATGGAACGTTATGGTGAGTAATAACTTCTTTATCTGAAGTAGTTTACTTCATTTGGTCTTCAACCTGTGGGACAGAGTCCCCAGCTACTAAACTCCTGAGAGGCCCTCATGGAAGGATATTCTGGAGCATCGTGGAACCAAAGGATGCTCTCCTCCTGCAAGTCAAATCCAATTTATAATGAGAAATAAATGTATGAAATGGGGACCAAGTAGCTGCAGAACAAATGTGATCCAAAGACACTCTACACCAAAAAGCCGCAGAAGTAGCCATGGACCTAGTGGAATGAGCTTTCACCTGACCTGGAGGAGACATGCCTCTGTTATTATAGACCTGCAGGATGCATGAAGAAATCAATCTAGCTACAGTGACCTTGGAGATCAGTTTCCCAAAAGGGTTTATAAAAGGAATTTTTTTGCCCTGTGTAAATAGAATCATAACTGCCGATGAACATACAACATGTGGAGTTTGTATTCCATCTTGGTCGTAAAATTGGGAAAAACACAGGCAAATTTATAGTCTGATATTGGCAGGTGATGCCACCTTAGGAAGAAAAGATGGATGGTTTTGAAGGGAAACTCTGTCTTTAGGAAAAATCATGTGCGGAAGTTTGATAGACAAGGCCTATAATTCTGAAACCCTTTTAGCAGAGGTGATACCCATCAGAAAGGCGGTTTTCCACGATAAAAATTTTAGATCTGCAGTTGCGGCAGGCTCAAAAGGCGGAACGACCAAAGCTTGAAGAACCATAGTAAGGTCCCACAGGGGAACGGGAACTTTGACCAGGAGGCGTAACAGATGGGTGCCCTTGATAAAGGCTTTACACAGTCTGGAAGATTAAAGAGCAGAATTCTCGCCCACATGAAAATGAAAAATAGCAGCCAACTGAACTTTGACAGCAGAAGAACTAGCTCCTTACTGGAAAATATCAGCTAGAAAATCATCAAGAATAGCGGAAATGGGGGCCGAAAGGGTCTAAACTCTGACAGGCCCAGAAAGAAAAACATTTCCACTTGCTGCGATAAACCTTTCTGGTCGAAGACTTATGAGCAGCTACCAAAACAGATCTAACGGAGGAGGATAGTCTGGGAGTCCTAGCAATTACAGGAACTGGAGCAGCCAAGCCGTGAGCTTCAGGTTGTCCAGACTCGGATGAGGAACCCCCGACGGGTGAGAAATTAAATCCTGAATGGGATCTAGGATCCAAGGTGGAGCCAGAAGGGGAGACCAAAGGATGGGAAACCATACCTGACGAGGCCAGAATGGGGCAATGAGGATCACTTTGCACCCCAGTCTACAAACTTTCTGCAGAAAGCTCGGAATGAAAGGTACTGGCGGGTAAGCATACAGAAGACCGGGAGGCCAAGCATGAACTAGAGCATCTCTGGGGGACTCCCCTGGCAGGGAGTTCAGAGCGAAAAACTTGCTGCACTTCGGAAGGAGATGCAAAGAGATCACAGCAAAACTGACCCCATTTGCTGAAGATCTGTTCTGCTACTGACAGATTCAGAGACCATTCGTAAGGCATCAGAATGGTCCGACTCAGCCTGTCCGCTAGAAAGTTGGACTGTCCCAGAATGTGTGCTGCGATGAGAAAGCGACCGGTGGAGATCACCCATTCCCACACTCTCATGGCCTCGCGACAAAGGGGATAAGATCTGGTCCCTCCTTGTTTATTGATATACCAAACTACTGACATGTCTGACTGAATGGCAATCGTCCCCAGAGGAAGAACAGCATGAAGGGCCTGCAACACTAGAAGGACCATCCTCATCAGGACACTGATATGCAAGCTGGTCTCTATGGAGGACCACAGGCTGTGGACTGTCCTGCCCGAACAATGCCCCCCCCCCCCCCGAGTTGGGAGGTATCCATGGTGACTGTGGATTGGGCCAGGGCTGGAACACAGGGTCATCCCTCCAAAATGTCCGGAGAGCTCATCCACCATATAAGGGACGACCGACACACTCTACTTGGTTGGACAGGGTAAGTCAATGGCAGTTCCAACAGGGACCATTGAACTGCTGGAGTCCACTGAAGAATCCGCAAGTGTAACAGAGTACACAGGAGAAGAGTTATGGTCGGCGCCATCGTGCCCAGGGCCCTCAACACTGATTCTGCCATTGGAAGATGAGAACAGTAGACCAGGGGAGACATGCATCCTCAGGCTTTGAACTCTGAGGTCAGGAATATTTTGCACTGAAGAGTATCTATCCTGGCACCATGTAGTCTATCACCTGTACAGGATCTAGGAGAGATATGGATGTGTTGATTGTGATGCCCAAAAGCAGGGCAAGTGTCAGGAACTAATCCCTGGTTTGGAAAAGTACACACCTGGTGGGAGCAGTGAGAAGCCAATCGTCCAGGTACGGATAGACTTGAATCCCCTGAAGCCTCAGGTGAGCCGCTACAACCGCCATCACTTTGGTAAACACCCTGGGGGCTGTGGTGAGACCAAAGGGTAGGGCTCGAAATTGGTAGTGAGACTCCTAGCCAGAAGCGGAAGAACCTCCTGGAGCTTCTGTGCATTTTTATGTGATAGTAAGCATCCTGGAGATCTAACAACACATCCAGTCGTTCTCTTGCAGGCACGGCATGATGGACTGTAGCATGACCATCCGGAACTTCTCTTTGGCAATGGACAGGTTCAGGATAGAGAGGTCCAGAATGGGCCTCAAGTCCCCAGTTTTCTTTGGCAACAAAAAGAACCTGGAGTAGAAGCCCGAGCCGGACTAATCTGGGGGGACAGATTCGATGGCTCGTTCTACTAGCTGCTTGGAAATTTCCTGTGTTGCTGGCTCCCTTTCCGTGGGTGGTACATCCGGGAGGTGTTTGGGAGATATGGGGGAACCCACGAAGGAGGCAGAATATCCTCTGGATATGATTTGAAGCACCCAGCGGTCCACTGTTATGGACTCCCATGCCGCTGGGTACAAGGACAAATTGCCCCAGACTACCTCCAGAGTAGAGCAGTCGGGCAACTCCTCAAGATTGCTGCCCGGGTCTGTCCAAGAAAGGTTCTCAAGACCCAAAGTTCTGCGGGCCCCCTCTGCCTCTGATCCAGCGTCCATTCTGTCCCCCTCTACCTCTGGGGGAAGAAGAGCCCTGAGTGTCCCGGGAATACTGAGACTTCTGGAACCACATCATCTTTTGCCCTCTCTGGTTCTGAGAAAAAGACCTCTGAAGGGTAGAGAAGCAGATCCTGACTGCAGACGATGTCTTCCAGTCCTTCTCACTCTGGACTAATGTCTCCTTGACGGTCTTACCGAAGAGTATAGAACAGTCATAAGGGGCACTGGCAAACGATGCCTTGAAGGGTTTGGAGAATTTACATAACCTGAGCCAGGCGTTACACCTCATGGACACGCTGGACCCAGCCACCTTAGCCGCTCCTTCCGTAGCATGGGAAAGACGTCGCATGGACGCATTCAATTTCGCTTTTAGAGTGGCTATCCTCACAGAGAACGACACCTTGTCCTCTTGTGACATGGGACTTGTCACTAGACTCCAACGTGACCTGGTAAAGGAGTTGGAGGAGTCCTCCCCCCATGTGCCAAGTAATTCAGCGCCCTGATAGAAGAGTTAGCTAATGCGTACACCCGCTTTCCCTAGGCGGTCCATCATTCGTGACTCCCAGTCAGAAAGGTGGACCAAGGAACTCTCCTGGGAAAGTTCCTTCTTAGTGGCCACTGCTACCACCATGTTAGCCACGGGGGAGCCCTTATTCCAGGATGGCCCATCAATGGGGGGGGGGGGCTTAAAATTTTATCGGATCGCTTAGGGATAGGCTCCAGGCTCCATGGTGTCCGGTTCCTTCCATGCCTGCAAGGTGAACAAATCCATCAAAGGATCCACGGGAGGGGACACCCAGAAGTAGACAGACCCGTGCCAAAAGCCTCCAGAAACAGACTCATCAGAAAAGGGTTTGGGGGCAGACCAACCTCCCCGCTGGCACAGGATTTCCATGACGTCTCCACAGGAGACATCCTTAGGAGGTGATCTTCCCTCTCACTGATTCCCTCTCCATCATCTAAAATCAGTGTCCTCAGTGAGAGACTTAGAGGGAGTCCAAGTGCCTCCTTTTGCACATATGCTTGCGAGGCACATCCCCGGTGGGGCTTTCCGGGGGGCACTCGCAAGCCATTTGTTCCTTGGGGGCAGTCTGGGGCTCTTAGAGCATGGGCTGCCACTCTGTTAAGACAATGGGGACCGTAGACAAAGCAGAGGGGATCTAAGAGGAGTCCGAAGGAGCGGTCAGGGGTTTTGATCCAACAGAGAGGACCCTTTCTACCACATCGAACACCGGAGAGCAAACCTCCTGGGAAACTAATAAGGAGACCAGTCTCTCTGGGTCCGACACAAGAATTGGAGCCGGATCTGAGGTGGATGGAGCTCTGAGGAGGACAACCTGGCCCGACAAAGTCGGAGCCGATAGAAAAGGTTCCACTCCCTCAGATCAGACGCCCAAGCTCAGTCTCAGAGTGTGGCTTGGATCCGAGCTAGTCATTTCCGAACTGCTCCAGGCAGCTGTCGGTGTTGAGGAAAATAGTACCATCAGCGCAGACCCCCTGACCACAGCCAACCTCGGATCAGAGTACTCCGAAGCTTAAGGGCTGATCCGAGAAGGAGAACTGGGTTCAAAGAAAGAAAGCGAGCTTCCCCCCTCCAGAGGGAGGGGAGCTGGCAAGACCCCCATCTGGATGTGTGTATGGATAAAGCACTTCATCTTATCCAGATCCAACAAGGAGCGGGTTGACCGTGACAAGGCGACTGACTCCGACCTGGCGGGTCAGGTGACCGAGGCCCGGGAGACTGGATGTGCCTCCTCCAGCTCTGGGGAGAACCTTGGAGATCAGAGCCGAGGGGAGTCATGGGTCCGTGGAGTTTTGCTGGTCGCGAGGTCCAGGGACCTCTTCCTCTTTTCCCTCGTCTTCGACTCTCTCCCCCCTTCTCTACCGCTCCTCTGCTCCGCTGCCACAGGCTTAGATACAGGAGTTTGAGTCCCAGCCTGGGAGGGAGAAGAAGTCTGGAGGAAGAGACAGTCACAGCAGCTGCAGTGACTGAAGCCTAAGAAGAGGAAAGAGTCAGTATGAGGAAGAAGACATTTGAGGGCCAACTTGGCCTTCCCATTCTTTAAGGCGCGGGGGTTGAACCCTGCACAAATGTTGCAATCTACACTAAGGTGGGCCACACCCAAGCATAAAACATGGAGTGTGGCCATCTGCTGGAGATAGCTTATGGCCACACACTGTGCAGCGCTTGAAGACAAGCTTTTCAGCCATTCTAGTTAGAAAGAAGTCTTGAAAAAGGCAAAAACTTTCTAAGAAACTACACACACACTCACTCACTCAATCAACTAGTCTACAGAACAACACTGGGGGGGTAGGGGTACCAGTGAACAAACTACTAACACACGACGCCAAAGTGATGGGAGGGAAAAAGGGAACCTATACTAACCTAAACCAACGAAAAAAAATAAAGTTTTTTTACTCACAGAATGTTAAATAACCCACTGCTAGCTGGAGCTCAAAAGACACGAAGTGATAAGCAAATCGCAGCAAATGAGATCTGGGGATGGAAGGTAGTGGAGGTGTATTATGGGTAAGGGGAGGAGTCTGGAGCTCAGAGCTGATGCTAGCAATAGTTGCCGGCTCAGATCCGATACCGATCTGCATTCCCACAGGTTGAAGACCAAATGAAGTAAACTACTTCAGACTGTCCATGTTTCTACATTGGAAAAACTCTCAATGCAATTAGGACTAGAGTATACTAGCACTATCGAGACATTTATAAGGACAATAAAAATGTTTTAGCTACACATGTTTCTGCCAATGAAGGGCATGGCTTTAAGTTCATTATCATTGATCAAGTAACTAGGGGATAGAGGGGGACCACTGAACGATTATTTAGAATACAAGGAACTAAAGTGGCAGCTTAGAACAAATGCAGGTACATATCCTGGGTTAAATAGCTCTATATCTATCAGCTCTATTCTTAGATTAAAAGCGGAATTTTTTATGATTTGAACATTGGATGCAACAAGATTTATATTTTATCGTTTTACTTTATGTGATTTGCAATTTAATTTCTGTAATATGTCACGAGTAGTTAAATATTTATATTGTAACCAGGAAGAATTTTATTAACTGTGTCTTTTTAAGAGGCAATTAGTGACATAATGACTTAATGATGAAGGATATAAAAAGGCTGGGTAGTGTGACTGGAGTGTATTCTGATGAAGTTTCTTATTTACTGAAACAAAAGCGCTAAATAAACTTTTCATGGATTGGTTTCTGGTTCCGGTTTGCTTTTTCAAACAGCTTGCGTGGATTTACGAAGTTGCACACTTTTTTAAATACCATTAAAGTCGATGTGCATTATTCACCTGACATATCTGTAGATCCTAGTGCAGTGTTTTGTTATACAGTCTTATGACAGAACTGATGCAGAGACTGTAAATTACAAGAAACAAGAATTTGTTTTTAAAAGATACCAGATAAACCTTAACTATCACTATGTCATCTTAATTAAAAGTTCAGGTTCAGCCACCACATAATTTAAATATCTCGGGTGGCAAAAGCACACAGATAATCTAACTTTATAACCAAAGAGACATTCATACACACAACTGCCTTACTCCCATATGCAGTTGTCTAAGAGTATCAGGTAAGCGTAAGCAAAACTCACTGCCTCATCAGGAGCTAATGCAATTAACATGATGGATAATACAGAAAAATACAGTTAATTCCACTTCAAGTGAAAGCCATCTTGTATGAACACCTTCAATTCACAAATTTTAGTTTTCCAGTTCAGGTCCTTGCAAAATCTGCAGTGTCTGCATGAGCTCTTTGTACTTGCAGGATTTTGCCACTACATTCGGTTTCCTCTCACATCCATGATGGTGCATTGTTGTTCCTTCTAAATTGCAAGCAATTTTAAGTGTGTGTGCTATGTGGCAAGAATGTGTGTGTCCTGTGACAGACAATCACCCAGAATTAGTTTCCTACCTTACCTTTGTCACTTAACCAGGATACTCTTCAGTTTCTCCCCTGAATGGCTATCAAAGAACAACTGAATCAATAAACATATATTCAAAAGCTATGTAAAAGTGAAACAAAAATGCTAATAAATGTTAGGTGAAATTAGACAACTACACAGAAAGGATATTTATAAAAAGGTGTTATACTTGACCACTAAGCATATTCCTGTAATATGCATTAGTGGTCTTTCCAAATATTTTCATTTACACAATTTAATTTTCAGTTAGTTTAATTACTCTACAGCCAAACTCACAAATGACATAATGAAATGCTTTGATTTTTGGAAAAAAAAATCAGTAAAGCATTCTGCATAATCAAATTATCAAGAACATTCAAGCGGTCATTTTAATATTTTACCACTTTAATTTTTTAAAGTGGGGCATTCTATCTGCAAAACAAACTCTACAACATACATTTACAGGAAAGTAAAGGTGTCCCATGGCTGCAACAGTAGAAAATAGTCACTGAAGTGGGTTTAGCCTTTTAGTGCACAATACTTCAAATGCAATACAATTGTCGGGGGCAAGCTTTACTAATCAAATATGCTTTCTACACTAAAACAATACGGTAAATGTGCAACTGAAAAGGAGAATATTTCCCAACTCCAAAAGAGTCATAATTTTTCTTCAGAGATCCACACACACTCCATTTAAGTGAACTTTGTATAAAACCTTAGTCAACCCAAATGCCAGCTAGAAAAAAAAAATGTCTATACAAGCAACAAATCAACCTAGACAGCACAACTCTGGGAGGTGAGAAAAATATGGGGCACCTGGAGGAAAAAAAATGCAAACCCTGCAAAAACAGTACCCGGACCTTGGCACAGAAACCTGGTGTAAGAATTCAATAACACTACACACTGCGCCACCATGCTACCCAAGTTACGCACACTGTAAATCTTTTACTATAATTCTATTTAAAATGTGTCATTCAATAAAATAAGCTCTTCACAAGAAAGTAGAAAGAAGCCCTCAATACAGTGAAATGAACAAAAAATTTAAAAAAATCTCAAACAAATCTGAAAATGTCAAGCCATATTTTTAGAAATTAAATGTCCATTCTTGCTGTAGTTACATACCACATGTCTACAGGTATAAAAATCATTTCTCCAGCAATTTCCCTTTGCTCAAGGTCAGTTACCACATTAAACATATGCATTTTACAAATTAAAAAAAAAATTGCCTCTCCTCTCTGAAGCATGCTTAAGTCATCGGTCAACCATTACGTCAAAAGACCGTTTTTTTTTTTTTTTAAATGACCCTTAAACAAGCAGAACGATAACTATTCAGGTGCTTTAACTGTGTTAGAGGCATCCAACTACCTCCACAAGTTTCACACTGCTCATTTCCTATTCATGGCTGAGCCACAGAACAAAATCCCAAGAAGCAACAAAACAATCTCAACACCAAAGTTCAAGCACACAGTGTGGTACATTTTTCGTTCTACCCAGATCACACCTCCAAGTCTATTAAGCTGCTACTGTTTTTGCTGCATGGCCTCCTTTCTTGCTGCATCTTGCAGCAGCTGAGTGTCCACTTCATCTGCAGGCAACTGGACATATCGCACCACAGAACCTCTTATAAAGCAGTTCTTGACTGACAGCTGGAACACAAAAGAGAAGCTATTACAAATCAGCAGGTTATCACACTGCTAACTACTTTAGCTTATCGCAACATATTAACTATACATTAAAACAACTAAATAATGCAGCTAGTTTCTATCCAACTTCAAAACACTCAGTCTTACCATTCTTCTTACAAGGTTAGACTGGACTATTTTCCAACCTTTGTAGCGACTCAGCAAGGTCCTACACATTTAGACTAGACTTATGACCTTTTGAGCTTCATTTTTCAGGGAATGCTCCAAATGTAGCAGTGACTATAAAGCAAAGCAGCATAAAATAGCTTGCTCTGTCAGACACCTAAAACAAAAGAAAATTATGGGTTTCTGTAAATATACTAAATATAAAACTACCAAACTGCATAGATTCTGCTCACAAATATACAATGCTGATTTAATCTACCAACTATTCCGTTGGGCACAAAATCCCCATCTTAGGGCAAGAAAGAAACTTGAGATTCATAAACAGCAAACCACTCCTAAAAGAATATGACCTAGCTATCCATAATTACAGATACATACTCAGGACTTTTTCCAGCAAACATTTGTGCATAAATGGCTAGGCTAGGGCAGAAAAAGAGTAAAACTTGCAGGAAAACTCTACCTTTTATAGTTTAACACTTGGGTGGCTTTTCCTTCCTACAATAGGGGTCTAGTATTGTGTAGGCACCAGAAATGTGTTTGTAATTAAAAAAACTTTCAATACATTAACTTGGAATTAAATGGAAAGACCACCCACTTTTAAGCTTAACTTCTCACAATTTGCAGAGAAATTTGTCTACACGTACATGACATACAACAGACACAGAAATCTGTAGTCAGGTACTGCTGATAATCTTATACAGTTAATTAGTCCAGCTGATGTCAGAATTCAGCAGCTACTGTGAGAGAGTGTGCACGACAAAGAGAGGTGTGAACTGTTTTCTACAGTCTCTACTAGACAGAAGAGAACTTACACTGATTCACAGCACAGCTGCTGCCTAGTAGTCGTGCTTTTCACAGCAAAACAGAGCACTTGGATCAGTCAGTGGTTCACAGGCAGAAACCTCTTTTGACAAACTTACATAAGCAGCATTCACAGTACTGAAATGCTCGGCTTTTAACTTTTTTTGTTCATACTACTTCACATTTTAAGGTAGTATCAAAGAGGTCTGCGACATTGAGAGAAAAAAAAATCAGAAAATATTTAAGTGTCACATTTACCATTTTCATGCCCTCCCACTACAGCAGGACACAGCTGCCAGAATCATGACTTCTCTGCAGTAACAGAGACAGATGGTAACCTATCAACCAGGTGCACTGATACTGTACATAAGAAGGTATTTTATGCTTTCTTGTGACATCCTTTCAAAGGAGGGTGCATATCTGGTGCACAGATCCCTGGGAAGACATCTTCTACTGACTCAGTCCTTACACAAGTGGAGAGAGTCCATAAGCATTTTTAGTCAAAGAAAATGTAAAAACTGACAACCAACACCTGTGCTGTGGCATTAAGAGTACCTACTATGTTTAGAAGCTACTTTACCGACACACACAGGGGTTCTAATCTGACAGCAGGTTGACTTCCATGTCTATATATATACACCCATCACTTTTGGGTTTAGTGGAAGAGTTCACCCAGACTCTGCCACAACTTGCTGTGAGGGAGAGGTTAGTTCTTGTTATTTTGTATTAATTTACTGCATTCTTCTATTCTGTATATTGTGATTTGTCTTCTTTACAATGTATTTTACTTTTATTCTGCTTTTAATTGCATACTTAAACTAGGAAAGAGACCACAGCTGCATCTGAGTCACACAGAATTAAGTTTTTTCCCCACCTTGGCGCTGCTGTGTTTTTAAACTCAGCTGTCTTTCTAGAGGCCTGTCCCTTATGTTATCAGACCACATATCTCCTTCCCTCTTCCCCTTTCATTGGCTGTTGTGAGCAAGCACAAAATCATTTTGTGAAAGCACTTCCCTTCAATTATTTAAATGTATTGGCCATCCCATGGTATTTCACAGAACCAGAATACAAAGTACCCACCTCCTTCCAATCTATCTTGCTATTTTAAAACTAGTGGCTCTCCACTTAAAGCTTAGTTAACACTCTCCACTTTCATATTTAACTCCTTAGTGAACACTGCAGCCCTTAAGATACTAACCATTTTTTAAATCTTACTTTTTAAAATCGCCAACATCTACTCCAAGACAACCAATTATTGGAGCCCACATTCTGCTTTCTCAGTAGTCATCTTGGGATTAGTGCTTCTGTTTTGCTCCAGGAGACAGAAGGAGCAAAGGGACATTACTTACTGGAGATTGCTTACCACAGGAAAGTCTAATAACTGCTTCACAGGTGCCAGCTTGGAATCTGGGCTTATATTTTGCTCCTGGTGAGAGAAGGAGCAATATGCATTGTTCCTGACTGGTCTGGTCGCTATTAAAGGCATCTACCAGGAAAAGGCTACAACAATCAGCATCTGGGACAAGACTGTGGATCACCAAATAGGCTGTGGCCCGCTTCTCATCTTGGGGTGTGTGCTAATGTTTTGCTTCTGGTGAAAAGCAAAGGAGCACTGGAGCACTGGATCCCAGAAGACTGAAGCTGTGGCAACACCAGCACTAGTAGTAGCCAGGCAGTACCCATTCACAAGACTCCCCTCTTTTCATCATTCTTGACAAGCTAATTCTTTGTTTTAACTATGTACTGCTTGATTTGTTTCGAACATCAGAATATCTGCCTAAATACTTCATCCACAAATCTTCAAGGTCTACTAATTATTTTCCCTCAAGTGTTTGGCAGTGCCCTGTACAGACACAGACACCATGAACGACATTTTTCTGTAAAAGAACAACTGAAATTTTACCAATACCCAGTTGCACACAGGACAACTAGTTTGCAGCGGCAGGGACTGCTCTCAGAGTTGCAAACAGGATACGCCTGACTGATTTATAGTCCAACTCCAACATCTAATCCATAAAAAGGGTCTGTTGGCATGGATATGAACTTTCCCACTATCTCAGTTACCAACTTTGTGGATATGGGCATCTCAAGGCAATATAAAAATTGCCTCGTTTAAGGACAACCAATTCTCAAACTGATATGGCACGTGACAGATGTATTTACACAATGTCACTGGAGGCAAAGCTCTTACATAAAAGTACTCCTAATGTCAATAAGGTTGCCAGTAATACACGCATTGCATCCACCGCACAAAGTTCAAAGCATCCATACAGACCCACATATGTGAAGGCACTTAAATGTAACCTTCCTAAACTCCAAAGACCTCCTGGATGAAGTGCACATAGCAAATACCTTCGGCAGCACCAAATACACTCTTTCAAAACACCAGATCAGCACACAGCCACATCTCATGGAGCCTCTACTTCTAAGCCCATAAGGCAAGCCACCACACAATCCAACATTCTGGTCATGGAGACTCCATTGTGAAAAACAGGGATGTCTCCCTCATCAGGCTGTGTAAGGAGAAAGTCACGGTCAGCTGCTTATCAGGGGCTAGGTTCCACTACATTAGATACGTACTTAGGTCATTGGACCAGAAGTACCAGTATGATTCGGTCCTAGTCCAGGATAAACTAATAATTGGCTTACTTTCTGGTGTCATTCTAAGGGGATTCAATATTTTCAGCATTGAAGGAGATGGTCAACAGACCATGCTGCTTTACCAAGGATGGTCTGCACCTCTCCCTGCTAGGCTTTTGAATATTAGCCAAAAAATTACCCCCCCCCCCCCATAATGCCTTTTTTAGGCAATGCCAAACAAAGTACTTCCAACTTAGAAAATCAAAGCCAAGAAAATCTAAAGGCATTACTGCTCAATGCTAGGAGTCTGAACAAAAAAACTTCACTCCCTAGAAGAGCTCTTCACCCTACAGAATGCTAATGTCCGTGCTGTCGTTGTGACAATGTTTAAAGCCGCTGGCAGCACACAGACGGTGCAAGGTTATAATGTCTTCCACACATTTAAGACCAGCTACTACACAGACAGGGACTAAAAGTGAAGGCATCTCAATTTACATCAAAAATAAATATACCTCAAAGCTGGTCAAACAGGACAATGCACTTGAGCTTATCCATGTTCAAATCACCACAGGCAAAATAAAATACCACTTCCTTGCAAGCTATAGAACCCCCTCTCTGACCCAGGAAACCCATACCATGTATTTAAACTTATTGAAAACACTGGCCATCCAACCCAATAATCCACACACCAAGCAGGGGTGCAATTATACTGGATTTGGTCCTCACCAATATGGGAGACTGCTGCACACCAACCACTTAGTGTAATGTCTTCCCTGGTAAGGTCAGATCACAAAATAGTCTCCTTTGAAGTAAAAAGGAAACCTGGACCCCCAGCTAACCCTAGAATATTCAGGAACTACTCTAATACTTACTTCCTGCTATTAAGTGATAAAAGACACCTTCAGGAATTCTTTTATTACAACCTATTCTACTGAAGGTCTCGCAGTGAAATTCATTCGTGATTATGTGGGGCCAGGTCCACAAGTGGTGTTCAAAAGGGCAGGAATTTGAAAAGAATATTAGAATACAGTTTGGTCCACACACCAGCATAAGCAACATTTGAATTTATGGGGATGAAAAAGTGTGGCTGTTGCCCCTACTCCCCCAATATTCTGGTGTGCCATGAAATTGCTTTAAACTGGGTGGTTGCTGCTGTACAACAAAGGTTGTATATTCTGCACTATGTATGTTAAGCCTCTGTTTTTACATAGGAAAACCAGACAGAAGACTGAGGGACAAAATATATGAACATTTACATGAAATCAGAATGAGAAGAGAGACTAACACCCTCTACAAACACAAAATGTTACCTATACCACACGTTCAAATTCTGTATTTTGGAACAAATGCCTTCTAACAGTAATGAAAGTCCATGGATCTTAATACTGCAAAAAACATGAATTATACTGACAGTTGCATCTGAATGCCAATAGCTGGCCTGGACTCCATAGCATGTTTGCTCAAGTTAAAATCACTGGAAAGATGAACCCTAAATGCAGGATTTATATTTTACACACTTTTGTCTTCATTTTCTGATTTTATGGAGAATGCATTTTTGTTCTATTTTTTTTTTTTTTTTTTTTTTTTACACACACACTACATACATTTTTACTCCTGGTTTGCAAATTTTGTCAATAGAACTGACTCAGTACTATACACGGAATTTCAATGTAGTGGCTCCTTTAAGATGATGTTTCATTTCCTGTGGGTTTGGCGGTCATGTGATTGAACACAAGTGCTATAAAATGTGTGTACACTTCTAGCAATGCTTATTTGATGAAGTTCACTTATTTTGTGAACGAAAGTGCTCATCTCTCAGTTTTAAACATTTTTTTAATTCAGAAAGTTTCTAGATTAAAGTTCTGGATTTTATCTGCAGCAGTTTGTTTCCTTGGGCCTTCCATTTGTGTTTTAAGTGTGATTAACTATGCAGCTTTAAACTCACTCAAAACAAATACTAAGAAAACCATGCAAAAACCTTTTTTGGAACTTTTTCCCCCCTGCTGCCTGCCAATTATCTGGCCTCCCAATCATTCCCCTTCATCTGGGTGCTCACCAATAGGAAGCAGTCATCCTTAAAGCATTTAAGGGTTTTCTTGTTGTTAGATCCCCAGCAATCCACACATGCCCAGTGAGTATTTGTGGGACTGGAACTCGCTTTTATCAGTGATGCAAAACAAACACTGTGCACATTTCTTCACCCTCTACAACAGGAATCCATCACCTGTATGCCCTCAACAGTCATTACTTTAGAATACACATTCAATCAAGTCCTTTCTATTGTGTTCAGAGTTAACCATCAACACTAGGGAAACAATCACTGGCAGACGTAAATCAGTTTATAGATTTTTAATCAAAATTAAATCAGCATATAGGTTCATAGATTAGTACTAGGCTAACTGCCCCTGCGAGCCATTTTAAGCCTAGCCAATTATCCCCTGTGAGATTCAAACCCTGTACCTTGTGTTTGTAAGGCAAACACCTTCACCATTAGGCCACCCTCCCACCCTTACAGCTTCCTTCTTCAGCCTGTGCCACAATAAGCCACAGATATAAAATACAGGTTTTATTTTGAGGGATAAGCAGGGACTTAAAGTTTAGAAATTGTACTTATTCACTCTCCTCTCGCTACATATCAGAATCTTTGGGACGGCACACAAATGCTACCAGAAGGTTTTGAGGACAGCATGAATTAATTCACTGCCCAAAGCAAAAAAAAAAAAAGGCAACACACACAGAGCAAATGGATTGTTAAAACTCTGGATTGGCTAGTATCTGGTTTCATCTGACAAAAGTTTAAGCAGTTACAACAAACCAGTTGCTCATTTTATGGGGGAGGGGTTGTTTTCACTCACCAATTATATGGTCGGATGCAAGGGCTGAAGAAAATCCTATATTACACATTGGGGGGGGGGGGGGGCAGTAAAAAAACAAAAAGGAGTTTTTTGTGCTTTTAAGAGCAATGGATTATGGGTTTCTTGATTATGAATCACATACCATGTAGTACTGGAAACTAATGGAAATTGTACTGGGGGACATTTAGTCTGTAAAACATCAAAACTCTTATTCCAAAGATATATACTTAAGTTACTAAGATTAAATGAGGATACACAACCAAACTTCCTTTCTAATACAGGTAATGGAGGGCAGAGGATGAGATGATTAAGACGAATTCCCCCAAGCAAATCTAAAATTACAGAAGTACATAACCTGTGCATCTGCTAAAGAGGTTCAGTTGTCCTTAATGAGACTGTTCTGATTGCTATTTTCTACTCCAGGGTGGACATGGGGACAGTACAAGTAGCACTCAGAGCTGAAGTTATTGCTACCAGAAAAAGTGTTTTCCAAGTCAAGAATTTCATATCCACCTTGGCAGTAGGTGCAAAGGGTGGTTGGGTTAAGGCTTGAAGTAAAACAGTCATATCTGGAGGAGGAGAATCACTAAAAGATTTAAAGGAGAAAGTCGCCCCCTCAGGAAAGCTTTGGCAACCGAAGAGAAGCTACTTATTTGAATATACACCTTTGACTACATATTTCAGTCTTTATTCATAGCAGCAGTTAATATTCATCTTGTAGTGCTCAGCAAAAGTACTCTGTGGACCAAGTAGAAGATGCATAAATATCTAGTGAGGCATAACTGAAGAAAACTACAGAAACTACAACAGCCTTTGCAGAATGGGACTTAGACAAATGAAATACAAGCTGAAAGCCCAAAAGCCTTACGAAATCTTGTAATTTTTGCCCTAGCTTCTTTGGTACAAAGGAAGCAAAGTTCTTACGGTACTTTCTGAACACTATGTTCCTGTCAATACAACTGCTAAAGTACTGCAATAAACCAGTTTCTCAGTTTTAGATTATTGCCTGTAGAACAATGGAAAGTTGGTCTACTGAGTAAGGTGAAACTCCATCACAAGCAGCATTAATAACTGGTTCTTAGAGAAACTGTGTCCGTGAAACACCATGTATGGAGAATTACCGGATAAGGTTTGAAGATCTGAAATTCATCTAGATAAATTCAAGGCTACCAGAAATAGGATTCTCCATGTCATGAACTTTAAGTCACCTGACACTATTCATTCAAAAGGTGGAACGCAAGTTTCTATAGCATAAAATAGAAGTACATGTAAGGAACAGGTTTGTGTAATAGGACAGGGAAAGATGATAAATGCTTTACATGCATGTAGAAAGCCATCAAACAAACACCATCAGAGGAATAACCAAAGCCTTGAGAACCTATGCTTGATGAGGCCTGAATGTACCATGGTGTTTCACTCTCAGCATAAATCCCTGCCTCACATATCCACTCCAGAATCTGTTCAACCTCAGCCTATGAAGTGATGTCTCATCTGTACGTTCCTCAATAGATGAGACATAGTCGCCTGCTACTTAGCTCTTGGGGTGGTCTCATGGAAGGATGTTCTGGAATGAAAGGCGAACCACAAGCCGCCCCTATTCCTGGATAACATATCCAGCTAATAATGATGTGTTAAGTCTTGTACCAAGTGGCAGCAGCAAAAATATCAATGGAGGACCTAGAAAAGAAGGCTAAGAAGTCGAGAAAACTCTAGCTCAGTGAGCTTTGACTGTCCACAGTAATGTCAAGCTTTTTTCTTTATAAACATGAGAGATGCAGTCAACCATATAGCAAATGATGGCCTATTTTAGCTTTAGAAAATGAGACAAACAGCTAATCTGTCTTCAAGGTTGGTATGATGGAGGTAGAAATGGTGTCAGCAATGCACCTCCAGGAAGTGAAAAATATATTCTTTACTGAAAAATGTTGAAAGGAAAATTGTCTGGTTGATACACTGCTTTGAGGAGGTCTCAGCAGCTACAGTAGAGTTAAAAGGTGGACCACAGTTGTGAGAAGTAACATAAGGAGGCTAGCAGAACAAGTCCTGCAGCTCCAATATTCTCAGAGCTGAAGTTATTGCTACCAGAAAAAGTGTTTTCCAAGTCAAGAACTTCATGTCCACCTTGGCAGCAGGTTCAAAGGCTGGTTGGGTTAAGGCCTGAAGCAAAATGGTCATTATATGAAGGAGGACAAAGATCACTAAAAGGAGATTTATGGAGGAAGTCACCCCCTCAGAAAAGCTTTGGCTAACTGAAGAGAAGCTAAAAGTCGACAAGATTGTCTGCAACATGAAAACTTGAGAGAGCTACTAACTGGACCTTAATCATAGATTAACTGGTCTCATCATGAAACAGGTTCTAAAAAGTCTAAGACAGCTGGGAAAGGGACAGAAAAGGGTCCAGATTCCTCTGATATGCCCAAACAGAAAATGTCTTCCACTTAACTCTTGCAAATATTTCTGATAGATGGTCTTTGAAATGATGTAAGAATATGGACTACAGGGGAAGAAAGCCTAGGCTAACAGTCACAGGAAGTGCAGAAACCAAGTGGTTATCCTGACAGCCTGAATGTTTGCTTAAGGCATTTTGGAAAGATGAAACAGATGGTCTGTATCAGGATCCAGAACCCAGATGGCATGTACCAAATGAGGCCATCAAAAGGGAAACCACACTGGTTAAGGCCAGAAAGGGGGCAATGAGGATGACTGCAATATTCCTCTCCGATTGTTTCTGCAGGAATTTTGGGATCACTGAAATAGGGGGAAAGACATAAAGAAGATTGGGAGGACCAAACATGTGTCGCAGAATATCTCGGCGACTCCCCCCTCTCTCTGATGTTATGAGGATGACTGCAATATTCCTCTCCAATTGTTTCTGCAGGAATTTTGGGATCACTGAAATAGGGGGAAAGGCATAAAGAAGATTGGGAGGACCAAACATGTGTCGCAGAATCTCTCGGTGACCCCCCCCCCTCTGATATTATGAGGAGAGGCAGAGATCACAACAAGGCCAGCCCCCTTTGACAGAAAATCTGCTTTACCACCGTTGAACTAAGGAACCACTCATGGGATAGAAGGATAGACCTGATCAACCTGTCCAGCAAAACAGTGGATTTCCCTGGTATGTGTGTTATCAGAAAGCAATTGGAAGATATTGCCCACTGTCACACAGATAGATACAGAATGCAGAACATGCTTCCTTTTTGTTTGTTGAGGTACCACAGCCTTGACATGTTGTCCATCTAGACAGAAATCATCCCCAGAGGTAGGAAGTTCTGGAAGGCCTGCAAGACTAGGAGAACTGCCCTCATCTCTAAATTACTGATGTGAAGATGGGCCTCGGAAGGGAACCGCATGCCTTGGAAAGTCTCTCAAGTAATGTCCCAACCTACCCTAGCTAGGAAGCATCCATGCTTACTGCATAGGTGTGTACTAGGCTAATGAGTACCTGGCATCATGCCACACAACCTTACTTCCCAACGCCTCTGTCAAGTAGAGACACTGGAGTGATCCTGGGGTGAATTTTCTATTCCCCATCCACTCGATTTCTCGTGAAGAGGGCCAGTGAGGTGCTCTGCTTGACATGTATGGGAAGTCTATTCCATAGTACAGGCAGTCTCTGGGTTATGAACTTGTCCCTCCAGCATGTTCTGTTGACTGTGGTAATGAAGTTACGGTCTCTGAAGCATATGGTGCAGAGGGATTGGGATTTCTTTAGCGGAAGGATTGGGATTTCTTTAGCTGTAGTATTTCTAATAGAGCTGGGTCAGACTTGGCTTTGTAAGTCAAACAGAGATCGCCTCTAAGTAGGCGATATGAGAGAGAATAGCTGGAGTTTTTTTGAGTCTGTCCATAAAGGACAAGTGTTTCAGGCCTAGGATCCTCTTTGTGAGGTACTTTTGCGGCCTCTCCAGTTGTTGCAGGTGTCTAGTAAGGTACATTCCAAATGGGGCATTGTACTCTATGATTGGCCTAATGAGGGAAGAGTAGAGGGAGACAATGACCTATTTCTTCCTGGATGCAAAACCCTTAGTAATGAGATATGCCACATAGGACTTTCTGACCACAGTAGTAATGTGGTGTTCAAAAGTGAGGTTGCTGTCAAGCTGTTTTCCCAGATCTCTTACATGCCTTCTGTGTTCAGTGGACTACCATCAATGTGGTAATTCAAGGGAACCAGGTTTTTCCCTCAAGGGGAATGGTGACATTTTTTTGGCATTGAGCTTAAGGCCATAGTTCTGACACCAGTCATCGGTCTCAGTGAGGCCTTTCTGTAGGATATCAACATCACTTGGGGAGTTAATAGCTCCCAACTTGCAATCGTCTGTGAACTTTGTCAGCCAGAATCCCTTCGTGTTGGCCTGGACATCAGAGAAGTAGATACCAAACAGGAGAGGACTCAGGACCGAACCCTGTGGGACTCCACTCGTGACTGGTCATCAGTCTGACTTGGAGTTAGCTACTTTCACACTGTGGGTTCCATGAACCAGTTTGCAACCCACCTAGTGATATAGGGGCTGATGCCTAGCTTAGTGAGTTTTTCTATGATTCTGAGTGAGGAACGGTATCAAAGGCCTTGGTCAAATCAAGGTAGGCTGTATGAACCACCCTGGTCTTCATCCACAGCTCTGGTGACTGAATCAAAGTAGTCGACCAAGTTGAGCAGACATGATCTACCCTTCACAAAACCAAACAGTGTAGGATCCAGAGTTTGGAGACTCCCTATATCCTTGTTTATTAGGTCCATGATGATGATGACCGGTTTCATAGCTTTGCATATTAGACTCATCAGGCTAATGGGGTGATACTTCCCAGGGTCTGTAGTCACTCCTCCTTTGTGGAGAGGGGATGACTGTAGCAGTGTGCCATTCGGTAGGGACAAAGCCAGAGGTGAGGTTGTGATTGAACAGGGCACACAGGTGAGGTGTTCACTCTGTAGTTCACTGAGAACAGAGCCAAGGATATTGCCAGGTCCCATAGAAGCTGTATTCTTAGCCTTGGACAGTGCTGTTTTAACCTGTGCAGCAGTAATACTGGGTGCCTGGCAATCTACTGGTATTGTGACTGGTCCTTTGGCGGGGGGAGGGGTAAAGTTGGCAGTGAATCTGTCGGCCAGTATACTGGCAATACCTGTTGGCTCGGTAAAGGAGGTACCATTGTGCAGTCACTCAGAGCAAATCTGGGTACTGCGGTGGAGATTCTTTACATAACTACAGAAGACCTTGTTGGTTGTCTTTACTATCTGTTGCAATTTTCTATTTTCATAGCTAGCTTTAGAGGATTTGAGGAGGGATCTCAACTTTTTGTCGAGGCTGATAAGGGAGTTTTTCCAATCTTGGAACTTCACCTTATTCTGCATTAGTTTCCTTGGTTTTTTTTGGAGGAGAGTGTATTGGTTCTATTGCGTATGGTGCATTTGTGTACATGTTTGTACAGTGCATTGGTGTAGGTTCTGCAGTCATGCAACTATTCTCCATTTGCATGGGTGCTGTGAAATTGGCCACCTCTGTTTTTAGGAGCCCAAAGTTAGCTTTGGAGAAGTTTTTCATGGTGGTTACCTTTGGGGGGTGGGAGGGATGTGGATTTCCAAGGTGATTAGTTTGTGGTCGGATCTAACCAGGGAAGAGTTGACCTATTGGTGTAGAGCAACAGTCGCCCATGTTAGTAATGACCAGGTAAAGGATGTTGTTACCTCTAGTGGGGGTAAGAGCGAGCTGGTCCAGGGCATTGGAATTAATGAATTCCAGGAAGCGCTGGGCAAGCATATTGGTACAAGAGTAATTTTCCCAGTTAATGGAGGGGTAGTTGAAGTCGCCCAGTATGAGTGCTAAATTGGACTCCAATATTCTCCAGGATGCTTAGGAACGTGGAGTGCAAGTCTTGGGACATGGTTGGGGACCTATAGCAGGCTACGACCTGAATCGCTCTCTTACCCAATGTTAGCTGCATCTGAAGCATCTCAGATGCATTATGTTGGGCTACCAGTCTGGAGGTGTGAGCATCCTTTATGAATATGGAAACACCACTGCCTTTGGTGCTTCTGTCCAAATTCTGGGACTGAAAAGTATGGAATGAGTTATAACTTTGTAGTGCAGGGTTGCTTTCTGCTGCCTTGAACCAGGTTTCTGTTACAGCACAAATGTCTACGTTCTCCATTTTAAGGAGTGCTTCGAGTGAGTGCATTTTGAGATTTAGACTTCTAGCATTGAGCAGCATGACCCTCAGACTGCATTTGTTTATAGCTGTTAAAGTGGTAATTTGGTCTTTGGAACACCACCTAAAAAAAGGTGGCCTTGAGATATCCTGGGAAGTCTCACAAATCAAAAAATGTATAGGTTGGAAACTGATATACCATTATACTGCAACTGTCCATAGTAGGATTTTCGTCTAATATCTACCTAGAGGAACAAACATGATGGAGGCCACCATTGATCCCAGTAGTTGGAGTATCAGTCGGGTGGCTGGTTTCACAGGGTGGACAATCTGTTCTCTGGCAGCCTTGCTATCTGGATTGTGGTACCTTCAATTCCAATGTCTGTACAGGGAGAAATTGAGATTTGTTCCAGTTTACTGGGATACCAAATTGGGGAACAAAGATGGAGGAAAGTCCCTGACTTGCATAAACGAGACAGTACAGTTGTGTACATTTACCATAAATGTAGATGTTAGAGTGTATTCACTGTTGCAGTCATTACATTTGGGTAATCTGCTGGCAGGTTGCCCTCAGGTCGGCCTGATTAACAAAGTCTTGGGTCCTGCATCGGTTGCTGTCCCTTCTTCCATGACGTCAGGTCGTCAGGGGTATAAAACATGCAGCCGACGTCATTACCTCAGTTTTTTCTTGCCCCAGATGTCAGGTGCCCCCCGAATGGGGAGCAAAATAAAATTTAAAACACAGAAATATACCTCCAACCAAAAGCAAATACACCAAAAAGGCTTTTAAGCATAGTAACAGAAAATAGAGGTATAGTCAGAGAAAAACAAGGGGCTTGAGGGAGGGTAACCAGGACTGCAACAGTGAATACACTCGAACATCTACATTTATGGTAAGTGTACACAACTGTAGTATGTTCTTAGTGTTTCACTGCTGCAGTCTTTACATTTTGGTAGATTCCCAAAGCTATGGTTGGGAGGATGGATTTATACAGCATTAGGACCAGCTGTAAGGCCCTGGAAGACAGCAGTGGCAATGCCAGCTCTGGCTTTAGAGAAAATTGGTAAATGATAATGCTTGGTGAAAGTATGAGCTGAACTCCAGGTAGCAGCTTCTAGAATATCCCTGGTAGGAACACCTCTGAGAAAGGCTGTAGAAGTAGATGCAGCCCTGGTGGAAGGAGATCTGATCCCCTGGGGGATAGGTTTTCCATGGTGCTTATAGCAGAAATTAATGCAATGGCTTATCCATTTAGAAATGGTTTGTTTTGAAATAGCATTTGTTGTAGGGGGCAGAGAGAGAAAGGCTATCAGCAGTTGCTCAGATTTTCTTTGAGTTTTAGTCCTGTCCAAGTAGAATCTAAGTTGTCTGTGCACATCCAATGAATGCAGAATCAGTTCCCCTTTGTTCTGTGGATTGGGAAAAAAAAAGATGGCAAATGTAAAGAGCCACACTGGATACCACCTTGGGCATGAAGGATGGATTGGTCCTGAGTGACACCCTCTCCGCGTGAAAGATGATGAAAGGCTCCACTGTCATAAGGGCCTGCAACTTAGATATCCTTCTAGCTGAAGTGGCCGTTTTCCAAGAAATAAATTTTAAGTCTGCAGTAGCAGCTGGCTCGAAAGGAGGTAGAGTGAGTTTCTCCAATACAAAGTTAAGATCCCAAGGCAGGGGTTGGAGCTCTCCTGGGTGGCCTCAAGTTTTTGGCCCCTCTGAGGTACTGCTTGAGCAGAGGATGAGAGAAGAGGGGATGTTCTGTGTTACAATGAGCTGAAATGGCTGAGGCATGGATTTTAACGTAGGAAAAAGACAGGCCTTTGTGAAGCATCTCAGTTAAGTATTGTAAAATCTGAGGTAAATTGGGCACTGCTGTACTCATTCCTTGAGATGGATTCTAAGCACATAATCTTTTCCATTTATCAGCATAAGATTTTCTAGTACTAGGTCTTCTCGCCTCCAAGATGACATCCATCACAGGTTTGCTAAGGGATGCTAAGAGTGAATTTAAGTGATTTGCCAAGCTGCAAGGTTCAATGTTGGGAGCTGAGGGTGCAGAATCTGGTTCGCCTGCTGAGACAGTAAGGAAAGTGTCTGAGGCAGGTGCCATGGAGATATCTGTGACACTGCACAGGAGCGGGTACCAGTGTTGACGTGGCCAGTCTGGAGCAATCAAAATCATTCTTGGTTTGTCCTGGACAAGGCAGAGGGGGAAAAGCGTAGACTGATAGGTTTTTCCAGGTGGACAGGGCATCGACTTTCCAGGCTTTTTTGTGGGGAGTCCTTGTGCAAAATTTGTCCAACTGATAGTTCTGGGGGGAGGCAGATAGATCTATGGGCTTCCCCATTTGCTTGTTAACATGTTGAAAATCTGTGGTTCCAGTCTCCACTCGTGTGGGTCCATGATATTTCTGCTTAGTCCGTCTGCCAGTGTATTTAATTTTCCTGGCAAGAATTGAGCTTGTAGGTGCACTTGGTAGCTCAAGGCAGTGTTCCACAATGCCATGGCTAGTCTGCAGAGGAGGTAGGAATGTGTACCCCCCTGCTTGTTTATGTACCACACAACCGTGGTGTTGTCGGTCTTTACCATTAGTTGTCCTGGAAGAATGTAGTCCTTGAAGGCTGTCAGAACATTCTGTACAGCTAACATTTGTTTTTTATTGATATGCAGGTGCATTTGATTTGGGTTCCATTTGCCCTGAATGCACTTCCCTGCCAGGTGAGCTCTCCATGCATAGTCTGACGCGTCTGTAGTTAGGGTTTTGGTGGCAGTGGGTAGTGTGAATGGCAGTCCCTTGTTTTGGTGGCAGGTCTCTGCCCACCATAGGAACTCCAAGCATAGGCAAGGAATGATAGGAATCATTGTTTACTGTAATTGGAACTGTAATTTAAAACTTCCATTTTTCAGCCACAAATCATCGCAGTATGGATTAGCATTTGCTTGCGTGGCGGAGTTTTATCAGTGCCTATCATGAATTAATTTACATTTTATAAACCTTGTATTTAAAATATTGTTAGAAACGAATGTAGCTCTTCAATAACAGACCATATTTTTTCAGCTGTTGATTTTTTTTTTTTTTTTTCAGTTTCCACCATGAGATGATGCTGGAAAGTGTAGATGTTGCCATCTTATCAGAACATTTTGAGTCGACTTGTGACAGTATTGACCTTTGGTGAGGAAACGTGTAGTATAGTTGAGGGACCCGCTTCAGTTTATAACAGTTGGGATCTCTTTCCTGTGTACTCGCTCACATCAGTTTTTCCAGGATCTAAGGCTTAGGCAGCTGGGGCTGTACCTGGCATATCACCTCTCCTTCTCATTGGTATATGCAGTGGCATCCCAGAAGCTGCATGTGAGAATGTGCTGAGTCCCATGCTTCCCATTTTTCATGCAGCTTCAGTCCCAGTCTGCCTACTTTAAGGGCTTCAAAAAAGCCTGTAGCAGTTTTAATGACAAGAAGTAGCTTCTGTCTGTCTCTCTTTCTGGTCTGAAGAAGACAGAGGGATGTTTTGGTCCATCTTGAGCCTTACTGGCATATGTAAACAGATCTAGTATACTAATATTTGTACGATGATGCTCCATTCCTTTTATGCCGTTGTTGCTTTTGGTGATTGGTTGGTAACATTAGACACCATTGACACTTCCTGACAACCTATGAACATTTGAGAGCCATGTTCTGACCAACGTGAAGGAGGGATTTCCATGTTTCTGTCACATAGTCATGAAGCATGCCCTTTTTTCAGGGTGAGGAATTCACCATTACATCCCCAGTCCTTAAGAACTGGGGCAGCTCATGGCTGCGTCACATCAGCGTACTAGTATTGAGAATAGAATTTTCTTCAAGGGTAGAAGGTCACTGTAATAGTAAATTATAAAATTTAGATTTGGTCATCATTTGTGCTGCGTTGGTCAAACCATTGTTGCGTAACTTTATTTTCCCTGAGAAAAGATGTCACTGATTTTGTACTAGCAGTGGTGTAAGACTCCAATGTAAATACAAAAATTGGTTTGTGCTCATTTTCACTGTTAAGAAACCACTGATTATGTAGTTTCATCACAAGGATTTTTTTCCTATTTGAATTTCCCACATAGATCCATTCTCTGCTGGACATCTGGAAATTTCTTCCTTTTCTAAATCGGTTATGAAGTGTGCTTTGTGATAAACTTGCCACCCCTGCAGATTTTAATTTGTTGTTCCCATCCCAAACACTGATAAATTAAGAGGGGCTGAAGCAGTTTCATCTTACTTAACTGTAAATGTGTCAGAGGCTGGAAAAGCATTTAAAAAAGGCTCCTAAACCAAGACTTTACTGAGAACATAAAATGCATGAAGAAGTCTAAGGGAGGAGAGAGAGAAGACTGAAAAACAAGTGGAGAAAGAGGTATCTATTGAAAAACAAGCATTCATTCTCATCCACCTTGGCTGAAAAAGGGCCTTTAGCTTCAGTTGCTCGCTCAAACAAGGTTAAAAGTAGTCAAAATCATCAAGAACTTATTAGCCACTTGCTAAAATTATAACAATTCCAATACCGGTTCCTTCATATGCCTCTCCATATATGCTTGTAAATACATAAGAGGTTCCACAAAGAATCCTTGTATATGTCAATAAAAATAACCAAGTCTTTATCAAGTCCAATTATTTCTGAAGAAGTTTCTATCCCAGTAGAGTGCTTTCTGTTCCATAGATAGAATTTTGAGTATAAGCCTTTTGCAAAAGTACCATAAAGCTTTACTTCACTGGTATTTTAACTATGAAGGTGACGGAAGGGAAAAGAAACAAGATCCTCAGTATGACCCAGACTGATTCACCACCTGACCCAGATTCAGGTCATGAGATGCAACTCAATATGTATGTGTTATTAAACAAAGAAAGGGTACCAGGTCTTTTCCTGTTTTGCAGAGACTTTTTTATATGTAGGAATGGGCGGCACAGTGGTGCAGCGGTTAACGTTGTCGCCTCACAGCAAGAGGTTCACCGGTTCGATTCTCGGCTGGGGTGCCTTCTGTGTGGAGTTTGCATGTTCTGCCTGTGTTCGCGTGGGTTTCCTCCGGGTACTGTTTCCTCCCACATTCCAAAGACATGCATCTGGAGCATTTCTCCCCGGGCCTCCGCGGAAAACAGGCTCTGAGGAACCTAGTCGGACTTTCCCGGTCAGCAAATGATAAATAAATAAATAAAATGATAAATAAAAATTGTTTCCAGATTGTGACAATGTTGACTCCATAGACTTTTTAAGTACCACTGAAGTTTCCTCATATGCAGCCTTGCATATGGAATTAGAAGAATGCAGGAGGCCATGAACACCAAGGCTTGCAGTATTTGTCTTGCAGATAGCAGGGTTTTTGTGGCCACTTATCTGAAGTAAGTTACCATACAACGTTGCAACTACTGCGCGATCTTCTCTATGCAACAAATGTAAGAGGAAACGCAGTGCAGTTTTGCTGATAAGCTGTTTAAAACTTTAATATATGAAGTCAACTTACACACACATAATAAAATGTATAACGACAACTTTTTGTCTATATTACAGACTGACAAAAAGAGTTGCTTTCACCTACTTCACTTAGGCTTCATCAGAACTAAATTTACCCTGAATTTCTGTCATTTAAATAACTTTTTTGGCGCCAAAATCCTTTGGTGCATTTAAAGTCATATACACATAATTCCTAAATAATAATTTACAACAAGAATGTATACTATGTATATTATGAATTACAAAAGAAATATTGTACATATATTCTTTAAATATATATTTTGCTACTTGTTGATAAGAATATGATCATTTATGTTGGGACAACTGCCAAAAACCTTTACTGGACTATTGATAAATTCACCAAAAAATATATCTTAATAATAAAAATATACTTCATTTAAAAATATATAACATAAAACTTACAAACTCAACTATACTTCATACTACATACTAACTTATATTTGAGGAGTGGTAAAAAATGTTTGTAATTGATCAGTGGACAAAAATATTACATATTGAAATATTTTTTATATATAATAACTATCAATAAAAATACTATTATATTAATAAATAAAATAGTATCAAAAATTAAATAAATGTTATATACATAAGCTGTTGATCAGTTTTTGTAAAAATGCTTTTAAAAAAATATTTCTTTTAAAAATGTATTTAAAAATGTTTTTTTTGAAAAATGTTTATTATAAAAAATTTTTGTATTTAAAATAACAATGGTTTTAGTGCAATAGTATCATTCAGACCGGGTTCAGTGGCCGCATCTGTATATAGTTGCCACCATATTTCTTTATAACTTAAAAGCTCCTTTCTGTTACCTCCTCTTGTATTAATTTCTACATGTTCCAAAATCCCAATCTGAAACTATGCTCTTCACCATTTTTTTTCCACATGCCTATACAAGGCATTATTAGTATCCTTTCTCCTTATACTATATACATGGTTGTAGATCCTCTTTTTAAATGCTCTCTCCGTTTTTCCAATATAATATGCTGTACATTTGGAACACTTGGCCAAATAAATCACATAAGGAGCATTACAATTGCCTTTAACAAACTTAATAACAGTTTTGTTTATATTGTCAAGAATCACCTCAGTTTCTTCTGTTAATGCCCTACACTGATTACAGTTACCACACCAAGTGGTGGCTCGAACTCCCTTCACTTGTCTTCCTTTCTTTTATCATATTCCGTTTCTAATATTTTTTTCAAATTATGGGCCATTTTATATATAACTAAATGTCTTTCTCCCAATAATCCCACCAAGTTATTATCTGTTGTAAATATCTGCCAGTGATTTCCTATAATTTTCTTTATACTGTTGACATATGGTGTGTATGGAAGTATACAAGCCCTTTCATATTTATTAGCATGCATGTTCATAACTCCACCTTGTTTATTTCTCCCTTCTGTTACAACTGAATCACCCAATAGCGGAATGTATTTTGTACCCCATTGTGTGATGACATATTGTTTGGCATCCCTCCATCATTTTAACATCATACTTCCTTTCCTTAAAAAGTTCTGTAACAAATTCCAACTCTGCTAACATCTCTTCATATCTCGACGTCATCCTTGCTACTCTGATACATTGACCCTTGTATATATTATATAAAAGCTTCTTAGGGTGATTGCTAGTATATTGCAAATAGTCATTTGAAAAAGTATTCTTTCGATATATGTTGGATTTAAAACCCTTTTCGTCATGGGATACAAAGGTGTCAAGATATGCTATACCATTTCTACTCATTGTGTAAGTAAATTTCAAAAAATCGCTACTACTATTGATAACAGTAATAAACATATTGAAATCTTCTATACTTCCTTTCCATAAAATATAAATGTCATCCAAAAATCTTGTGTAGTGTATGACATTTTGGAAAAGATTGTTTTTAAATAGCACATCATCCTCCCAATTCAACATAACTAAATTTGCAAAAATTGGTGCACTTGCAGAGCCCATTGCAACTCCTTTGCTTTGTCTAAAATATTCCCCTTCAAATAGAACATAATTATGTTCCAAAATTAATGTCATACATTCCATAATAAGGCATATTGTGTCCCACTCAAATTTTGTGTATCTCCTTATACTATTACAAAACATGTCTAGTCCCTGATTTTTAGGGATACACAAAAACAAGTCTATGACATCAATAGTGACATACAACATATCACTTGTATCAATTTGTATGGGGAAATTCGAAAGGAAATCCCAAGAATCTTTTAATAGATGGGGGATGTAATTATATACATCCTTTAACCAGGTATCAATAGCTACTCCAAGGGGAAATGTTTTTGCTTTAATACCAGAAACAATTGGTCGAAACGGGGGGTCATCAATATTTTTGTGTACCTTAGGAATTCCTACCAATATTGCTAACATAGGATATTGTACCTTTAAGAAATTATAAATTTCATTATTAATGCGATTATCTATCGCAAATTCCTTCAGGTAGGAATCTATCCTTTGGTACGCGATATTTATTTCATTTAAAGACACTGATTGATAATTACCTGTCTCTAAGAAGTGTGAATAGTTTTTGACTATATTCCATTCTATCATAAATCACTATTCCCCCCCTTTTATCTGGTTTCATAATACGTATGTTATGATCCCTTCTAATATTGTAAAGCTCATTCCTTTCTTCTGTAGTCAAATTGTCCTTACATGTTCTTTTATGAATTGTATTTTTGTACTTATAAATATCCCTATGTACCCTGTTTTTCAAATAAGTAAGTTACGAAATGAATTTGCTTTTCTGGTGTGAGGAAAGGCATCTGGGCATATGTATTCAAGCTTGCACCCAGGAATGTAATCTGTTGAGAGGGTACCAGCTGTGATTTCTTTTCGTTTATGGTGTACCCTAGACAAGTTAGAACCCTTTTTACAAATACCAGATGATTTAGAAGTATGGCCTGGTTTTCTGCCTGAATTAGACAATCGTCTAGGTATGGATATATTTGAATATTTCTTTGCCTGCAAAATGCAATTACTGGAGCCAGGCACTTTGTGAATACCCTGGGCGCAGTAGATAAGCCAAAGGGCAGTGCAGAGAACTGATAATGCAAGTAGACTGCTTTGAAGCATAGGCATCTTCTGCAGGATTCCCTGATTGAGAACATGCAGGTAAGCTTCTTTTAAATCTAGAGTTGCCAACCAGGCATCTTTGCCTAGCATAGGAAGTAACTGGTGAAGAGTCAGCATCTTGAATTTTGGAATGTCAAGAAAGGTGTTTAGAGTAGACAGGTCCAGAATTGGACGCCATGATTTGTCTTTTCTGGGTACCAGGAAAAGCCTGGAATAGAAAACTTGACACTTTTCCTCTTCTGGTACCGGCTGAATAGCCCCCATGTTTAGGAGGGAAAGTACTCGTTTCTGAGCCTCTGCCCACTGATTTGGGGGGGCAGGTCTGGCCACCCGTTTGGTGTTGGCAACATGTGGAAATGAAATCTGTATCCCTGGGACACTATATTTAAAACCCATTTGTCCTGGGTTATGAGTTCCCAGTTTTTTGCATGAAAAGCAATCTTTCCCCCCAAAAGAGCGGCTAAAAGGTAAATGCTTGGTAATTTTAAAGGAAAGTCATTGACACTGGTTACTATAGCGGGGTGTCTTGTTATTTTCAGATTTGGAAGTGGAGGCCCTCCCCCGTTGCTTAGTTCTGAAAGTCCCCTGGGACTGAAACCTGGTGCTTTTGGTGCGTCTGGATTTGGCTTGAGAGGATCTAGAAGGAGCTGGAAAGGACCAATTCTTAGTAGGCCAGTGCCTACTGAATCTTGGAGACTACACTTGTAAGAAATATTTTACAGTTTGCATAGATTTAGCTTCAACTTCCATCTTTTTTAAAACTTCTTCAGCCTTACTGCCAAACAGGCGGTCCTGATTTAAAGAAGCATCCAACAATTTTGCTTTAACATGATCAGGCAGAGATTGCTCCTTAAGCCAAGCATGCCTTCTAAGCACAGACCCACAGCAGCCCTGCAAGAGGCCTCTAAAGAATCCAAACCACAATGCAAAGTATGTTTTCCAACTTGTGCAGCAGAAAGCAATAAATCCTGTAAATCTTTATTTTCCACACAGTCAGAAATCATAATTTTCTGTTTAAGCAGTCCAATAATATGCTGTTGATATTTTAACATATGAAATTGGCAGTTTAAAGCCCTGATAGCCAAAGCTGTAGAAGTATAAACCTTTTTACCCTATCTATCCAGCGCCCTGGAGTCTCTATCAGAAGGGGTAGGATTTTTAGCAGTAGAAGCCTTAATGCCCCTTAGGCCCTTGAGAAATGGTTTCAGGATCTGCAACAGGATTTTTGAAAAGGAACTTGTGGGACTCAGGAACCCTGTAGTATCTGTCAGGTTTACAAGGAGCAGGAGGCAGGGAATCAGGGGCCATACTGGATTCCGAGAACACACCATCAACAATGTCTAGTACAGGAGATATAGCCAAAGGCCTATGCAGAGGTAAAAGAAAGAAATCCCTAAACCTCTTTTTTGAATCAGAGAATTCCTGACTTTCCCAGTGGAAATGCTCCCTTAAGGTATATAAAGTTTCACCAAAAGAAAAATCCTCGGGGGGGGGAGGGGGAATGGAATCCTCTGCATCAGAATCCTCATAAGTAGGCATGGACAAATCCAGGTCATTAGAAGAGTCAGAAGAAACAGAGTCCTGATCAGAAGATTCATAGTCAAGCTCAGGCCTAGGTCTCTTAGAAGAGGGGGGGGGGGGTTTGACTACCCCTAATTAGAGTAATTAGATTTTCAGCCATTTTGATCATTTGTATTTTAGGCATAGGGGCCTGAACATGTGGCCTGGGCATAGTTTTTTTCGACATAGATCGAGATTTAGGCCTTAGTATTGAAGGAGGAGTTGGTTTGATATTCAAGTCTGTAGGCCTGAATACACCCTCAGAAGCCAGTGCTTGCACAGTGGCTCCAGATCCATCCAAGGTAGAGACATCTGCAGGTTCCATAGCTGAAGTATCTCGCAGCATACCGGACTCCGAATGGGTCTCAGTAGAGGCCTGCGAACCAGAAGTAGCAGGTATCAGGGGCTGCAAAAGCGCTGCACTGAGTACCGGTGAACTGGCTTAGGAGAAGTGTCGTTGGCAGTTTTGGACCTCAATGGCCTGTCCTTACCTTTGCGTTTTTTCAAAATTCCAGTAGTCGGATGGCTAACAGATGTCATTTCTGGATAATTAAACAGAGAACCAAAATATTTAGAGGCAAAAATGTACCGACGACGGATAGTGCGCCGATTAAATTAAGCGCAAAACTGACAGCAAGGTACATCATGGTCAAGGCCTAGGCAAAGAATACAGTACAGATGAAAATCTTTATGAGGTATTTGCTTTCCACAAGTAATGCAATTATTAACTTTTACTGACATTGGTGTGCTTCGGGCACCGCACGGCAAGAAAGACTGGGGTAATGACATCGGCTGCATGTTTTATACCCCTGACAACATGACGTCATGGAAGAAGGGACAGCAACTGATGCAGGACCCAAGACGTTGTTAATCAGGCTGACTGAGGGCAACCTGCCAGCAGATTACCCAAATGTAATGGCTGCAACAGTGAAACACGAAGAACATCTGGTAGGAGCGGAATGAGCCAGTGATCTACATAAGAGAACACTTGTAACCCTTGCAGTCTGAGGTGAGCTGCAACCATTGCCATACACCTGAACTCTCAGGGGGCTATGGTGAGACTACAGAGCAGAGCTCTGAACTGAAATGTACTGGCTCCTAGCAGGAAGTGCAGGAAACTTCTGGATCACCTGTCCATCATAATGTAGGAGTACACATCCTGAAGGTCTACTGAACACATCCAGTTCTTCCTCAACAAAGGGAGGAGAGACTGTACCGTGGACCCCCAAAACTTAGCATGTTTGACATACTGAATGAGATGACGGAGGTCCCCATTCCTTTTTGCCTCCAAAGATCAGTGCTGGTCTGGTGGGATCTCTTGGAGGACTCACTTGTCTTTTTTTTTTTTTTTTTTTTTTACTTCTACAGCTGTTGCTTTTCCTTGAGAGGATGGAATGTTGGGAAGTTTCTTTGGAGGTGGTGGGGAATTAAAGGGAATGGAATAGTCTCTGCTTATATAAAGTATTCACTTCCATAAATCTTCGGTGATGGATATCCAGTGCGTGCAGAGATAAGCACCCTCAACTTCCTCCAGAGCATAGCAGTCTGGCAACCATTCAGAATCACTGATAAGGCCCCTTGGAGAAAGGACCCATGAAGCCTTGGTTTTGCATACTTCTCTGCCTTTGCAGCAAACCCTTGTAGCAGAAGGAGGATTCTATCTCTACAAGTGTCTGGAAAGAACTTGATACTTCTGAACTATAGTTTCTTACCACCTCCCTTCTGCTTCCTGGAGAAAAAGACCCCTGGAGAGTGTGGAAAATATTCTTATGGCAGGAAGGGTTTTCCCTTCTGGCTCACTCCTAGACAGCAAGCCTTTGACTTTTGGTTTGAAAACAAGAGTCGAACCATCAAAAGGGACATTCACAAAGGATGTCTTGAAAGGCTCTGCAAAGCCACACAAGTGCATCTAAGCATGTCTTCTTATGGCAATACTTGTACCTGGGTTCCCCAAGCACCTTCATTTGCACTGGAGATCAGATGAAATGGAAGTGTTTAGTGTACGGTGGCCAGCTGAGTCCAGAGTTTTCCTGTCCTCTGCCGACATGGACCAAGAGAGATTTGGAGAGCTCTCTGGTTGAATCACACTGAAATCTTGTCACATGTGCCAAATAATTCGGCACCCTCAGAAAGAGGGTAGCTAAACTGTAAACCCACTTCCCAAACCTGTCCAGAGCCCTGGACTCCATGTTAGGGGGATGGACATAATAGATATCTTTGACCAGCTCCTTTTTCGTAGCTGCCACTACTACAGTGGAATCCACTGCTGGGCCTTTACTCCAATGTGGGAGATATTTAGGTGCAACAAGAAACGTATCTGGCTTACATGGTATAGGTTTGGCCACATGTGGCTCCTTCCATGCCTACAGAGAGATTAAGTTGACCATCTCATCTGTGGGAAGAACCACCCATGTAGCAGTTGAGCTGAAAAGGCCTCAAAAAACACTATACTTTTTGGGAGGGGACTTCAGTAGAGCAACAACCTGTCTGTCTCAAAAGTTAAAGGATTTTCCCAAATGAGACATCCTCATGTGATGATCTGGAGGACACCTCCCCTTCATCAAAATCAGTGTCTTCAGCAACAGACTCCTGTGGGGAATCGACATGCATCCTCTTTCATGTATGTTTCCAAGGTATCTCAGTGGTGGGATGCTCCAGACAGGACTCATGAACATTTCGAGGCTCGACAGAACTGGCTCCCTCAATGGGATAGGAAGAACAGGATCAGGACACAGGGCTTTTCACTGGGAGGTAGGTGGACCTTAGTGTGCAAGGGAAGTCCATTCACCAGAAAAAGGAATGCGCTCTTTTCACCTGCCTCGAAAGCAGATGCTGAGGGGGAGCCCAAAACCACCCCAATAGGATCTGAGGTATGCAAACCAGGTGTGTCTCTGTATCTGATCCAGCTCTACTCCAAGGTCAATGTCGTAGCTGAGCTAGCTAGTGCCAAAGCTCCAAGAGGGGAAAACTAACCATTTTGAAGTGGATTCCTTACCCCAGATCCAACGTCTACACGTCAGCTCAGAGAATCCTCCCGATCCAAGGTGCGGAACCAGATGGACAGAGATGTCAGACTGGAAGACAACCAAAGTCTTCAGATCAGACAGACCATGACAACCCTTGGCAGATGCTTGGATCCAAGAACCACAAACCCAAAGGTGGTCCACTCCTGCCCCAGGCCACAGGAAGAAGTAAAGGACCGAAGGTCACAGGTCCGACAAGGATCTGAGCTGGGAAAACCCAAAAATGAATTTGGGCCCTGAGGAACTTCCTCAATATCCTATACACATCTGGTTCTGTCAGGCTTCTGCTAGACTGGACTGATCTGACAAGGGAAGTCTTGAAGACCTCTGTATTGGTATCCTGTAAGAAAGGGGAGCGCAGTCTACAGAAAACTGGATCCGGAGAAGATCTTGGCTCTGGTACAGGTAGAATTAATTTGAAGCCTTATAACCATTAGATATGACAAGTGAGTCTGATCCAAAGGTATTAAACATTTCGGGGTTGGAGACAACAAAGCCAGAGAAAAGGAAAGCACTTTAATCTCTTTGCCCTTTCCCCCGGGCTTGCTACAACTCTTCCTCCCTTCAGGTCTAAGGAAATTTCCGCAGATGGGAAGAGCAGAAGATGCAGATTGGGACAAGTTTCCCACTGCAGCTCGAAGCAATTTGTTGCAGTATTCAGTGACCATCTTCTGAACAAGCGCCACACAGATTGCACTCTTCCCCATTAAGATCAGCTACACCCAAACAGTAAGTATTAGAATAAGGGATTTTGTAACCACAGGGCACACACTGAGACCTGATGGCTTTTCAGCCAGTTAAAAGAGACACACACTACAATATCCCAGAAAACAAAAAGAAAATTATAGTACTATCAAGAATGACAATATTAATAATACTATCTTACAATAACTATGAGAGAGAGAGAGAGAGAGAGAGGTGCCAAAGGTGCAAACCGAAAAAAGTTGTTTTGGGGGGGGGGGGGTTCTCTCTCTCTCTCACTCTGTAATGCAAAACATTCAAAACTTAGCCAAGGCTAGGCAGAGCAAAGCGAACCACATCTGTTCTCTACGAGCGTCAAACAAGATTTGACATAATATTGGGTACAAGAAGTGTTACAAATAAGGGGAGGAGCCTGAGCTGAGGCTCTTCAAATCTAGAGTGGCAAAAGCCGATATAAAGACCCATCTGTTGAAGGACAGACATTATACAAGCTATTCTTTGCATTTAATTTTGATGAGCATGGACTCTTGAAAGTGTTTTTTTGAACAGAAAATGTAACACCATGAAAGAAAAACAACAAAATGCTTCACTAATGTACTATACAAGCTACTAAATTTCCAACCCAACTGCACTAACATGAGAAACTTGTATTCTAATAAGGCAAGTTGACAGCTGTCTCACAGGTACCTCACCCATACTGAAAATTAACATGTGTTAGTTTATTAGGAAACCCATAAAATTAATAAGATCAATAGTGGTTTTGCTGCCAGAAGTGATGTATGGGCACTTATCCTGGGGACAGGGGAGGGCACAGCAAACCACACAATGTTACAATCCCTTTTAGAAGTATTGTCAACGGCCTTTGACACAGTATTACACAAACTCCAACTCTCCTTGCCAGGATGTTCACTACCCTTCCAAAAATGTTCCACAGTTACCTCGCCAACAGGCAAAATAAAATGTAAAAAAAGTAAAAATGTAAGTGTAAAATGGCAAGTCTTCCTATCACAATAACAGACTAACAAAACTGGAGTCCCACAGGAGTCCATTCTTGGCATCCTCTAATACTTTCAATAATCTACATACCGCCTGCCAACAAAGCACATTAATCCAATACTCAGACTCCACCATCAATTACTTCATCTAGCAATATACCATTTCTCTTACAAAGAGCTCAAAGCCTTCAATTCAAATGAACTATGGCTAAATAATGCACAATCACTACTAAACCCCAACACAACTAAACTATTACTTTTCACCCCTAAATCTTTCTTTTCCAAATTCAAAATATATTCTCAAAACAGATTGAAGGAGTAACAAATGCTAAGCTTTTAGAGGTCACCACAGACAAACACATTTGACCTGCACCTACAGAATGCCATAAAAACTCATTTCAAGCTTAGAACACTCTACAGACACAAACGTCATGGACCCTAACACCAAACGAACACTAGTCAGCACCTAAGTAATACCCTGTCTTATAACAGTGCTACCATTTTCACCAATCTTCACTTAACTCTCAAAACTAAGCTTCAGTCCTATTACAAAATCATTTGCCACAGGCACATCATACCGCTCCCACCACCGCATAGCTATCTCAAAGTTAAACTGGCTAGATTTCCCCCACTGTCTTAACTATATACAACTGTCAATCACACATCCTACCTTGAAAATCTATTCAACACTTACATTCCTACCAGAACTCTGCACTCTACAGACAAACTGGTTAGTGTATGCAAACCTAACAAAAGATCCAGTCAGTGTCTCTACTCCATCATAGCTAAGATATGAACACTTTACCAAATAACTTTACCAATATAAACAGCTACAAAAAATTCAAGCTTACACTTACAAATTGCCTTCTCAACACACAGATCTGCCAGTGCTCTAAAACCAATATATAACCCTCTGACAGCCCCTCTTCTTCTCATGGCTAAACCCCATCCTGTTCCATCTCTCACCTTATGTCTTATTTTTCCCTCACTCAATTACATTCCTTCTCTCACACTCTCTCAACTATCTTCCATTTCTCTCCCCCTTTCAGTAAAAAAAATAAATAAATGAATAAATAAATATTGCAACTATTCTTTTACTTGTCTGCATGAAAACAGATATATCCTGTGCATTTACTACATACATCTATATTTATATTTACTGTGATAAATTCCACCGATATACTCTATTTATTCTTATCTTTTGTCTATACTATGTACAATGACTTTATAAAACTGTAACACTTGTATTTCAATTAACAATGTTGGAGCTTTTCTCCCCGGGCCTCCTCTGGAAATGGGTTTCTGACCCAGTCAAACTTTCCTGTTTACCAAATATCAGCAAACAAACTATGCAAATACACAGCCTTGGAAAGACTTTAACCCACTGTCTGGTCGTAGCATTTAATGTAGGTGGACAGAAGTGAGCAACTGGGAAATGCACTTTGACCCAAGGTGATGCAGATCACGTGTACACACGCACGCACACACAAGCAGGGCTGGGGTTAGACCATTGCAAATACCTTCTTGGCCAGGATGCCGGTGAGGCCACATAGCACCCTCATGGCTGCCTAAATGACGGCCCCCTCTGTAAACCTCTCTCATTCATCTGAGATAAAACAACCAGGTAAGGAAACAAATGGGATAACTCTAGATGAAAACGGGAAAGCTCAACAGTCCACAGGCATGGGGGCAAAATCACATAAGGATGTTCCACAAGACCAGGCCACATGTGGTTGCCTGGACAGAATCAAGAAAAACTTACCTAAACCCCATTTACTTACATTACACAAAAAATAGCATGTGAACAAATGGACTCAAGCTGCAGTGGAAGCAATTCACAAAAGATAGGAGGGCATCACTCAGGACCAAAATAAATTTTGAACCATCATCCTGACAAGCATAAAGCACGAAATCACAGAGCAAAATCACAACACAGCATTTTGAACCATCATCCTGACAAGCTTATAGCACAAAATCATGGAACAAAGTCATAATAAAGCATGTACAAAATGACACAGAAGACCTACTTGTGTTTCAATTAAGAACAA